>NW_021629733.1:115000-130234 GCF_900700375.1 Denticeps clupeoides | reverse complement strand
CAAAGATATATTTTCTATTCAGTATCTGAATCGAGGTTGGCAACACTTTCAGACACTCACTGACGACTCAGTTAAAAAGACTGAAGCAAGAGGATGGAGGTGTGAATGTCTAATATACTTCTGAACAAATGAAGTGGGGATTGGTTGGCAGGGTTGTTGTGTTGACATGACTGGGACAATTTGATACATATGACAATATTGGGGTTAGGATTCATATATAAACATATGGATAAATATATACGTTTGACCAATATTGTGTTTTAAAATCAAATCGTATAAACACTATAAACTCAATATTGTGTTTTTGAAAAATTCCTCAACGTACATGTCGAAAATTAATACAAATTTGATACAATGTTGCATTCTGCACTTCAGCTCCTCTCAGAATAGTTCATTCACGTATCTGTAGTCCTGCTGACGTTCCAGTGCAGTGAAGATCAAGGCCAGCTGGCAGTACCTCAGTGAAGAGCAGCTCTAGCGTAGAAATGGGTGTGAATGGAGTTTGTTGAAAAAAAGATAGAGAGAGCATAAGAAGTGTTAAGAAGTGTGTGTGTGTGAGACTGAGAGAGATAGAGAGAGAGATGTGTCTGTCTTGGTTTGATAAGTGATGTCTGGGAGTAACTGATGTGACACATGTCCATTAATGTAAGGTATAATTGTCATGGATCCTTGTTTGTTTCGTGTTAGTCGTGGTTGTTAATATGAATATTTGAATATTTGCCTATACCGCACTGGGTATTGTATATTTGCATAGACGTGCAAAAAATTTGAGGCAGGTAAACTAAGAATGCTTTTTTATATATATAACAATTTACAAAATACTGAGTGAGCAAACAATATGAAACTCTAAATATTTTTGGTTACTTCCCTTTGCCTTCAAACCATGCCATCATGCCTAGGATCATATTCAGGTCTATGATCAATCAGTTATACTGAACACAGTTAATTACTGAAACAGATACAGCTGGGTAGGAGACTTAAAACTAGTGGATAACACACTCGCCTATGAACTAGAAGACCCAGGTTCAAATCCCACTTGCTACCATTGTGTCCCTGAGCAAGGCACTTAACCCTAAGTTGCTCCAGGGGGGGACTGTCCCTGTAACTACTAAGTCGCTCTGGATAAGGGCGTCTGATAAATGGCGTAAATGTAAATGTAAAACCTAAATACCGAGGTTGTGGAAAAGAGTTTCAGGACACATGTCATACACTACAGCAACAAGACAACAAGTAGCTACACTGCATCACCAAGCTCTTTCCCAGAAAAAGATTTCAAAGCAGACTGGGGATTCAAAATGTATCATTTTGAAGAAGCACAAGGAGAAAGGCGGTGTTGAGGAACCTTAGTGCAGCAAATGAGAAACATATCAAGCAGTGCCATCAGTACACTCATCTACTGTCATGAGAAGTCTGGCCATAAATGGTCTTCATGGAAGAGTTGAAGTCAAAAAGTTAGACCTCTGACATGGAAACAAGGCCAAGCAACTCAACTATGATAAAAAAATTATTATTTTTTTTTTTACCAAAGGCCTAAAGAGTAGAACAATGATGAGTGTCTGCAGGCAATGGTGAAGCTTGGGGCTGCATTTCTGTGAATGTAGTTGAAGATTTGGTCAGCTTTAACTGGTGTCTTCCATGTTGAGAGTAGATACTTATCCATAATGAAAAACCATCAGGTTGGTGTATGATTGGCTTCAAATTTAGTCTGCAACTGGACCATGACCCCAAACATGTGGATTTCTTTTTGGTTCATTTGTGCATTTTGTTAATAGATGAAAATAATCTATTAAAATAATGTTTGTTTATGAATTTTCCCTCACTTGCCTAAAACATTTGCACAGTACTGTGTGTCAGGCAGACACAGTGAAAGAATGAAAGAGACAGCTTGTGGGTTTGTAGATACACACCAATCAGTCATAACAATTTGCACCTCTGGCAGGTCAGTTGAATGACGTTGATTATCTCATGTTAGTGGCGCCTGGCAGTGGGTGGGATATTTTAGACAGTAAGTGAACAATTTGCTGTGTTAGAAGCAGAAAAATAGGCATATGTCTGGATTTAAGTGGCTCAGACATGGACCAGACTGTGAAGGCCAGACAGCTTTGGGAACTGATTCAACCATGGAGGCCATTTCGAGACAGAATCCGACAAACTGTTCTGGTTGACACAGGGACCTGAGGTGACCAGGTCTTGTGGAGCTCTGCTGCAGTGGAAAATTGGAAAACAAACGGTCCTCTCGAGCAGTTGTCTTGCGGGGTCTGCCTGACCTGGACTTGTCAAAAACGTCTCCAGTCTCTTCAAATCTTTTTTTAAATCCTCTGTACTTGACGCTGAGACACATTGAAGGTGTCTGCCACATCAGCAGTGGATCTGGTCTTCAGCCTCTTGATAATCAACACTTTAGTCTCAGGGTGAATGTTAGGCATGTTTGCAGAGGTCTAGTTGCAGTTGATGTGAAGGTCTAGTGTACTGGGGTTCTTTTTATACACACCTGAGACCTCATTGATCCATTATTAGTCACAGGTGAACTTCATATGATAAGGCGACAACACTTACGTCTTTGCAAAAATGGACTCAATGGGCTTTACTAAGCTGTGAATATGAGAATACTTTTTGACAGGTTTGTTTTGCACTGAAACATTATTACAAAAGCTGTAAAATGAGACATTTCTTGTAAAAAAAAAATCTTGATTAGAAATATATTTCAGCGGCACTTGAGGTCAATTTGTACACAAGCGACAAGACTTTTGTCAGGGACTGTAGATGGCCGGGACTGTAGATGGCCGGGCAAAACTTTGTACCAAGATATAGTGTAGAAAGAAAGGCTGGTGGAAGGCAGTGTTCTGCTGGGAAGAACCCTTCTTGGAACCCGTGTTTCCTCTTTCAGCAGGATACTGTGCCCAGCCTCACATCAAAAATGGTTGGAGAATGGATGGAAGACTTGGACTCAATTCTCCAGACCTCTGTCCAGCATCTGTGGGATGTGCTGGACGGGCATGTCTGATTCACAACTACAGGATCTGCTACTGTTGTCTTGGTATCAGTTACCACTGCATGCCTACAGAGGTCTGGAGGAGTCCATAACACAATAGGTCAGGGCTGTTCTAGTGGCATCTTCTAGTTGTACTATTAATACATACTTATATTATGAGTATATCCCTCTGTGCAGGATAGCTGAGAAGTAATGGTTGCAGGGAAGATGACATGAAGTGGATGACAATTGGAGGCTGAATCCATGTATTAAATTATAATTTTAAATAGAGTTTTAACAATGTAAATAATAAAATATTGTCAACCTCTAAAAATTGCCAATAAAGCTCTCCTCTCTTTTCAATTCTCTTTTCTAATCTTCATCTGATCTCTATTCTCTCCTAGTCTAACACCTTGGGCCAGCCTTTATGATCCAGGACCAAACCATTTATGAGACAGACAATAAATTAATCTTTACACAAACATTTAAACAAACATAAAACATTTAGTATACATTTTAAAACATTTGAATTTCACAATCATTAATTTATAAATCATTTTACATCTTTACCTATAACCCCCTCTGCCTTGGTACATTCTTAGCTCCGCCCTCGGCACCCGGGAAACTTTTAAAACTCCCCACCGTCCTTCACTATAACTAAACAACGTCAAATTGTTTTTAGCCGGACAGTCTAATTACAGAACTAAAATATTGGTGATCATAATTAGGAAACACTGCAGCCTGGTTAAGGCGTCAGTAACAATAGTTATCCATGATGAAGTGTCATGAAAAGGCCACAAAGCCTGGCGAAATGCTGAATGAAGATAAAAAAAACAAAACAGGAAACGTGGTTGTTGCATAGAAAAAGACAGGAAGTTCTGCAGCACTCTTGAAGGAGAAGGCTACACAAAGGACTCTGTTATAATAATGGTAAGTTGAACATTATTCCGTTTTTTTGTTCTCAGCCTTTGTTTTGTCTCAAGTTATTATTCTAATAGTCCATTGGGGGTCTTTGGTTGTGTTAATCTATAATTGCGACCACCTGTCTGAGTGGATGCACCGATCATTCACAAAAAACGAAGATACTGTTATCTTGATGTTAAGGAAGTCAGCGTAATCTGCATGGCCGAGTCTGTTTTAGCACTGGCAGTATTTTTGGTGTTGTCATGCAAGTGTAGAACTTGAGGAACCAAAATGAGATTTGACATTTTGCTCAGAATTGGTCCAAAAAATCATGAAACTACACATCACAGAAACCACAGATTAACCAACATCTCATTCAAATACTGCTTTTAGTGTTATATTTGATTTGAGTTTTGAACCTTTTTTTTTACCTCTTCTTTCGGTTCACTTCCAAGTGAACCTAAATGTGTTGCATGAAATAACCCGCGAGAAAATTCTCTCTTTTGATTGGTCAAAATTATCGCCAGCGGAACAACGAGAGTAAATACAGGAAGTGAAGCAGATCTGCTATTGTGATCTGAGTTTGTGCCCAATTGGAGGGACATGATGGAAATTTTATATTATATTACACACAAATATATATATGTGTGTGTGTGTGTGTGTGTGTAGCAATATGAAAACAATATGCTGATGCACTGGAGTCACCGAAGGCGAATAACAAGACAACACAGGAGGTGGTGTGCATTAATCATACGGAACTGTGAAAAGGACATCAAAATTTACCCATAATTCATTGTTTTCAAATCATGTATAGCGTTTGATCCGGTTTTGGTTTGGTACACGGTCTCACCAGGCGGACCACACCAGAGTTCGCGATTTTATTCGAATGAAGACCAAATGTGGAGTCTCCAATACTAGCTTGATTATAAAAGAAAAAACATTCTTTTGAAACACCAACAAGTTGTCCATAATTCAAAAAGAGTGTGTGTGTGTGTATATATGTACACACACACACACACTGACAAGAGAGAGAAAGTGTGTCCAGGATATTGGAAAGACATTTTTGTGTGATTGTGTCAGCCTTTCATGAATTAAGCATTATTATGTAATTGATGCATGTAATTGTAATTGGTGCACGTGTTCAAACTGTGTGACATGCAAATGTGTGAGTGCAAGATTCAGAAGAAATGGAGTAACCCTTCCCCCACATTTTACTCACAGTAGTCTTACAAACCCCAGTCTCTGGACAGTGTCAGGGTAATACGCCTAGAGTCTAATTACCTGGAGAACAGTGGATGAAGTGGTGTGTGTGTGTGTGTGTGTGTGTGTGTGTGTGTGTTGTGTGTGTGTGTGTGTGGTGTGTGTGTGTGTGTGTGTGTGGCTTTGGGGGTGGGTGTAAGAGTCTGTCGCTAGTGTGACCTGAGGCTCCGTCCTCCATTTTAAACCTTGGTCAGATAGTGTACTGTCGGCTTCTAGGACAGTCCCTGTATCGAAATGACAGCAGTTCCTCTCGCTTCTCTCTTTCATACCTTCTTGTTCAAGTGTTTTTCTTCTTTTCGTTTTCCAGCATTGAACACTTTTTTGGTTCTTTTTATTTAAAAAAGAAAAAGCAAGCACAAGCATGTGTGTGCACAAAAATTAACAAAGCAAGTGGAAAATAGCACAATACAATTTAGCAGAGGATCAAGGATGAACAAATATGTGCATAGATATTAGTATATAGTGACAGTTTCAAATGTTTTATTATGTCAAGAATGTCTCCTGCTCATATTGGAATGTAAAGTCAAACAATAAATATATTTTTAGCTTAAAATCTGTGTTATTATGCCGATGGGGATTCATTTTTGGAACTGGGCTTCATGAATCAGTCAGAAGGTGTGGAGTAGTTTAAAGTTGTTCTCTAGTCTCTGGTTTGTTGTGGTTGTCACCTCTTATTGACTTTCGGATAAGTGCTAATTTGTGCTGGTCCTGGTTTGTGTGAGAGCTTCAGTTTGATATCATTTATCGCAGTCGTTGTAGTGTCGTGGCTGTGAAACAGAAACTTTAACTGATTCAAGGTCTGCAGCTAAACAAAACCAGGATTTTCCTGGCCCCAAAATAGAAGATAACGGTGATGGGCAGAGTTGTGCAAGATCTGTCTTCAAAGTCTTATTATTAATTAAAGTGAAGTGATTGTCACTTGTGATACACAGCAGCACAGCACACGGTGCACACAGTGACATTTGTCCTCTGCATTTAACCCATCACCCTGAGTGAGCAGTGGGCAGTCATGACAGGCGCCCAGGGAGCAGTGTGTGGGGACGGTGTTTTGCTCAGTGGCACCTCAGTGGCACCTTGGCGGATCGGGATTCGGGATTCTGATTACGGGGCCGCTTCCTTAACCGCTAGGCCACCACTGCCCCAGTCTTCACTGTCACACCATCTTAAAATTTGGTATTTTGACTGGCATGATGTAGCCTAAAACACGTCTCAGCTGCACATGTTACCCAGACATGAACAATTTCTGCATGCAAGCCTTTAAAGGTTTAAAAATGATCCTCTGATGCAATCCAGTTGGATGCGCTGTGCAACACAGTGTTGCTCAGTGTTGCTTCGCTGATGGTACTGCAGTAATGTGGTGTTCATGCACAAGTCACACTGTGCATGCAGTTTGCCTGAAAGGTTGTGTAGGGGTGGGTTGCTGTTTGGATGCTTCCTCTTGGTTTAGTTTGTTTTTTTTACACTTTAAATGAATTACAAATGAAACATTATGAGGGATCTTGAGGGTAAAGAGAAAGAGTTTGAGGCAAATTTGAATTCTATCGGCTCATCTGACATTTGGCTTGATCAGGTGGGCTACAAATAAAAGTGAAGCTGCAGAACAGTGGATCCTCTGAAGCGCCGACGCAATGCATGACTGTACAGAAATATTTTTAGCACCGCCCCATCCCCGCCTCTGTTTCAGCATATTTTTAGAAGGCATGGTTTCTCACAGTAAGACGTTTGGAAACCCAGTGGGCTGAGTTGATGATTTTAAAGGTTTAGGTCAGATTTGGATGTCACTGAGGAAAATAAAAACTGCAAAAGGAGTAAGAGCAGTCATTTCCCACACAGCCACACAAATGGAAAAGGTAGCGATAGAGAATTTTGCTGAGCATGGTGGTAGGATATGTTAGAACTTAACCTGATAAAAAATGAATATATTAAAGTTGCCGTACATCTGTTGCGCGTGAAGGTGAATTGGCTTGAAACAAGGCACAGTAATAGAATTGTTTCTGTAACTGTTATTATGTAGAAATAAGATGCCGTGGGCTGCTTTTGGGGAATATTAATCGTCTGTGTTCGGCCCAGGTTGGGTTTAGACAGAAAAAAACAAACCACACTTTAGGTTGGGCTTGGTTACTGCTATCTAGGATTTGACTTCATTTCTATACAACCACAGTAAGTGGTTGCTTAGCAGGGAACGACGCAGACTCGTAATCGGAAGGTTGTGGGTTCAACTGAGCTCAATGCTCAGCATTAAAAGCATAGGACTGTGTGCTGTGCTGCAGTGTTTCACAATGACAATCAATGTTTTTTACTCTCAACAGTCCAGATCTTATTTATTATCATAATAAAGTGGTTGGTTGTAGTTTCAGAACCAGCATGACTTATTTTTTTTTTCTTCAGTTTTTTATATCAGTCTTATTGGTCCCCTATTACTGTATCCAAAGTCTCTTTCTGAAATTCAGCCCTGGTGCAATGCTTTCGACGTTTGGAAGCCGTGATGGTCGGTGGAGATAATGTTTTTGGGGAGGGGTTGGAAATTCTCTGGGCTGATGACACATGAGAAACGGGAGGTAACCTTTTCCCTTATGACGTCATAAGGGGACAAATTCCAGATCCAACTGTCTGAGCTGCTGCTCTCTGAACGGCGAAGCAGAATGACTAAAGCAATCTTTACACCTATCGCCATTTCTAGCCAGTGCAGGACCATAGACAGGCTGGAGAAACCTTTAAATGTTCTTCTTTAGCTTTCCAATGCCTCACAAGATATTCTGTCAACATATGAATGAGTGACAAGTCATGAAGAGTTTGGGCGAGTTTGTGAGTACTTGATGTGTTTTGGGCAATACAATGTAATGTCAAGCCATGTTTAAAAAAAACAAGTAATTAATAACATTTTGGCCATAGCAGATAATAGTCATTATTTGGGACGTATTATGTATCCAGCATCAGTATATCAAGATGTACTTACAGTTTTCTATAAGTTCATTTACACAGATATCATAAACATCAGGCAACAGATCTTTATCTTTTGAATATTGCAGAAATTGCTGCAGTGTAGTATTATCGTTATTGTGTGTCACTTTGTGATCAACCCCCCTATTGCATATAGTTCATCAAACTACGCACGTCAGGTCTGAATTGAACACATGCAAAGTAACAATCTTTTTCTGTCCCAGGTGAATAGCTGTGATTCGGTGAAAGAGGGCATGGCTGGGGTTAAGGAGGTGGAGTGTAATGGCGAGGTGGAGAAAGGGGTTTCCCAGGGGAACCTGCAGGAGAACCACACCCCCAATACAAGCCCATCCATGCAGAATGGTTCTCCTAGTCCCCCAGAGCAGGAGGAATCTGCCCCCCGCAGGAAACGGGGTCGACGGAAACTTGAACATCCAGAAAAACGTATGTTTTATGCTTCAATGCAATATGTATGTTCAGTTTCCGGTGTCGCCATTCTGGTCACAACATCGTATTAGCATATTTTATAATGAACAAATGGGCATGCAATCAAGATCACTATTCTCACATCTGACACACATATTTTCAGAAGAACATGCATGATGCTTCAGGAATGTTGACTGGGGCCAATTGTCCCCTTAAACCAATGCATTCTATAATAACACGATGGAAACCAGTGTGTCACTAACTATAAAACCGACCACCACAATGTCACTTAATACTATGCTTTCCCTAACTCTTAACTCTAGAGTTTGTCCAATGGGGGCTGTACCTGTAACTAATTATTGTAATTTTCTCTGCATAAGAGTGCCAGCTAATTGAAATGTATTGAAATGTCATTTAATATAACATATGCATGTTATGGTTTAGCCTAATATCTATTCTCTTTGCAAAGGCTCTCACAATGTTTGATTCTAACCCTCAACAACTCGGGTTTTAAGGACACTTCCGTCAAAATTCTGCATGTACTAATAGAATATTTACAAAGAAAAGTATGTCTTTAACTTCCCTAAAGGCATAGCATCTCTCTCTGCTCTTAACTAGGTCTGTGGGAGATGTACTGTGACATTCCAGTTCATTGATTTTAAACCATGAAAGTAACAATCTTGGTTAGTGTGTACGGTCAAGTAAACACCTGAGAGATCTGTTTTCATGTTCTAACATGATTTGTTCACTAAAGAACATGTGATGCAGTTTGGTGTGGAAATAGTTCACCCAGCTGTGGCAGCTCCCACAGTAGGAAATCAGGTAGAACAAGTCAGTTGTCGTGTCACTGAATCTTATTTCACAATCCAGAGTTGTGATGTCCTGGTTCTAATGACCAGAAAAGTTTGTAATGCTAAAAAAGGAAATTTGTCATATGATTGTCACAAACTAGATATAGGTCAAAAATGAAAACAAAAAAGTGAATAGAGGGAGAAGTTGGCAAAGAATGGTGGACACTCTGGATAAGGGCATCTGGATTAGGTTGATTGATGGACGAACTGTTCACTTTTTTCAGATACGGAGGTTGAAGAGAGCAGCTGTGACTCAGTACAGACGGAGGTGAGGACCCCACTTAGATGCCCTTTTACATGCGCTAAAGTAAAGCAATTCATCCCTAGGAGCTAGTGCTTAATGTGTAATGCAATGTGAAAAAAGGACACCATGTTTTTATAACTGTTCAATTTGACTATTCTATTCTGCCTTCTAAGATGCTGATCTGAGAAGATAGATGTCTGCACTTAAGATTTAGCTGGTTTGGTTAAAGTTAAACATTGGGTGATCTAGTTATCTGGACTTTCAGCGAGTGGCTGTAAAATATTAAACCCTACATTGATACTAGATGATTCGACCTTGTCTGAGGTCATGATGTGTACACAGTTGAGAGGACCTGGGATGGCCAGGTTAATAGAAGACGGGGCATTTCATTACCAGTGGAGCACCGAACCTTAATGAAATATGTGGTTACAGTTTATTCTGGTAACCCAGTCAAATATCAACTTTGCCAGTCAAATAACGGCAGCCATTCTGATTCCCACGCATACATGCTGCACTACAAACAGATGCACTGCCGGCCCTAAATAACATCCCCATTCACCATCGACCTATCACCAACCTTCCAGATAGATTTACTACATGCAAAAACAGGGACCCTGCTCACCGGGACAGAGCTTTTAACTGCCACCACTGATGAAGTGCATGTCAGAATGCATCAGTGTGCTTTGTATGAATACACGCATCCCACCTTAGCAGTGGTTTAAGTGAACCGATCACAGCGCAATCACACTTGAGACTGGCCAAGATCGATTTTAAAATCAACATGGTTTTTAAAGGTGTTTAACATGTAAAAAATCCATTATGTATTCTGCGGCTTTGTGATTAACACAAATCAGAATCAGAAAACTTTATTAACCCCGAGGGAAATTGCTTAAATAACATGAGACCATGATTGTGCTTCGTTTGCTTAATTCTGACATTTATAAATAATTGGGGAACTTTCTGGGGAAATAGCGGAAACCCTGAACATCACCATCTGGGTTTCTATAGTTTATTAACCTTTTTCTTTTTTTTAATAAACACTGTTTAATAGCTCATTTTACACACACCACTGACACTTCCTTTTGAGGTTTTAATAGAACTTCCCCCCACTCTGCAGTGGTTTTCCTGCTGAGTGGGCATCGCTGTGTCGGTCAACGGTTAACTTTCTAACATTCCTTTGTACGTGCACATGTAGGAATGCATGCATGAGCGTGCTAGTATTATGTGGCTTTTTTCACCCCTATAAACCTCACCTGGGCTACGCGTCTTCAGCATGAATTCAGCTCATATTTTATTCCCCACAAGGACACAAAAAACTAATGTGTGTGCTTTTGCGTGTAGGATGGAGGTCGTGCGCGCGGTGGCCTGAGGAGGAGACCAGTCCCAAGAGTGACGTTTCAGGCCGGGGAGCCTTTCTATATCAGTAAACGAGAGAGGGAGGAACTCGCCAAGTGGAAAATGGAGGTGAGAAGAAATGGAACGAGAAACTCAGTGTATGAGAGAGGGGGAGAGTAATACAGCTCCCAATCCTTAAAAAAAAACAAAAAAAAAACTTGGCTACAGTGGCTGTATATGTGCTGTATATGTAAGTTTTCTGGAAATATGTACGTAAGGTTCATTTTGGGTGTGTGTGTGAGTGCAGCAGGTTTCCAGTTGCAATGAGGAAAATGGAAAATATCTCCAGTGGAAACTGGGTTGGCAGATTGTGGCCACTTTTTACCTTTAGCATCTCTCAAAAAATGATTGACAGCTTACATTGTGTGTGTGTGTGTGTGTGTGTGTGTGTGTGTGTGTGTGTTTACTGCCACAGTGGCCCAGACCCTGAGGCCCTGCTTCCTGTAGATGTATGTATGTAGATGTGTGAGTGAGTGTGTGTGTGTGTGTGTGTGTGTGAGACAGAGAATGTGTGTGTGTGTGTGCAAGTGTGAACTGGTTTTCTGTTTCAATACCTGTGTCTTTTAAAAGCTTATTTAGAGCAGAGATCTTTGAGCCGATAGAGAGAGAGCGAGACAAAAGAGAGTAAAGAAGAAGGCCGCCAACATGCCTTCTCCCTGGTCTCTGCTTTTTTCCCCCTTTCACATCTATATGTGAATGAGAAACAGCTGGTCTCGGCTCTGTCCAGGCTGACTTGATTTCAATGAAGACATCACAGAGATAGAGAGGAGGACGAGTAAAGCTGAGGGAGCTGGAAATGGTGAACAATCAAAGCAGGAGTCAGAACGCTGAAAAGTGTGCCAGCAAATGGAGTAAAGGTGTGAAAGTGAGATAAGGTGATATTGAGACACACAGATAGAAAGATAGGGAGGTGCCACTTGATGCCACGTTAACCAAAATAGCTTCAATCTGAACTAGGAACGGGGAAGATATCCATATGAAAAACATTATCTATAAAAAACGTTATTTTGCACCCCATCAATACTAATTAATTTTTTTCTGATAATGGTCAGAAACAGAATCAGCAGCATTTTCACCTGTACTGAAGCAGCTCTCTAAAATCACCAGCACCATGGCACGTAGTTCAAGTTATTATTGGTACTATTTTACTATTAATGGGAACATAATAACAGACACAAAAGATTATTTCATTGTTTTAGTAATATTCCACTGTTTAAAGGTCCCCTGACATAATTTTTTTTGCTTTTATATCGGTCTCAGTCGTCCCATAATATTATATCTGAGCCTTGGTGCAGAATTACAGCCACTTTGATCCAGTCCCACAATGACATTTCCCAGGTGTTTCTGTGTCTGTAGCTTTAAATGCTAATGAGGAGGAGAGAGGCGGGACGAGGAGGTGAGCAGCCTATAGAAGTGAGCGGGCATTCGTGGAAATGACATCTCAAACACCATTCACCAACCACAAGACAGGAAGTCGTGTTGGTGTTTTTTCAGAAATAGATCCCCTTATGACAACATATCGGGCTAAATCCTAGAAGCACCATTCATACCTTTCACTGCTGGCTAGGGGAACTTGTATTAACTCGTATGTTAATTAATCTGGCAAAATAAAATTTTCATAATAGGGGACATTTAAATGTAAACAAGTATGGTGACAGTGGCATCTTACTTAAACTTTCATTGCAAATAATGGAACAGTTACAGGTTTTATTTGCAGCCATCTTGGACAAATGAGCCACTGTTAATATGAATTAATATCACAGTTCAACAAAAAGTTCGAACAAGTGCTAAAAAAAGAATGAAGTGATTGTCATTGTGAAACACTGCACCACAGCACACAGAGACACAACAAAATGTGTCCTCTGCTTTTAACCATCACCCTCGGTAAGCAGTGGGCAGCCATGACAGGCGCCCGGGGAGCAGTGTGTGGGGACGGTACCTTGCTCAGTGGCACCTCAGCGGCACCTTGACAGTTCGGGACACGGCGCAACATTCCAAGCGTGGGTCTCTGTAAGGTCAAAGATGACTCAGGATTTATATAAATAGATGGACGAAACAAAAAACAGTCAATGGGCTGCTCCCTTTTTAAACGGTTCAATAAACAGTTTACTGGCAATTAAAGTGTTTCTCTTTTTTAAGGCACGGTGACCAGAACCTTTTTTCTCTTGGAAGCTTTTATGTAAATCCTGAGAACACCTCTGACACCTTACATTAACAATCAAAAACAGTGCCCATAGCCTTATTTTAGTAGCAAAGACAGTTTGATACTAGCATATGAAAACTTGCCATTGTTCTTAGTACATTGCTGTTATTTTCTAGTATAGCACCTTTGTTAGAAGCATCATTAGTTGGACAAAAACATCCAAATTTCAAGTGTTTCATGGCTTGGGTTTCTATATGCTTTCTTAAAACTGTGCCCTAATTATTTATGCAGTAGGCTGTAAAGGCCAAAAAGTCAGTCGCCTCCATGTTTTAGCATTTCACGCTAACACCTTTCACAGTCATAATTTACAGACTCTTTAAAATAGCTTATAAGAGAGCGGGCTTGATAGCCATTTTATAGCAGTTAAAAAATGCACTGCAGTTAAAAAAAGGCACTGTTGCAGGTGTTAGTTGTACAGATGTTAGATACTGCAAGTAAAGGGTTACTAGAACGGTGCTAGCTTGCTAACTCACCTCAGCTACTTCGCAACAATTTCCTCTACATTTATTCTGTGGCATTGTCGTATTATGTAAAGAAAACCCAAATACCTCAGAAGAACGGTACAGGTTCAGAATTAGGGTGAAATAAGAAATTTGAGACTGCTAAACTTAATCTGCCCTCATTTGTTCAGATGAGATTCCTGAAGTATGTGGAGAATCTAAAGAGAGACGACCAGGAAGGAGGACAGCACAGACATGAGTGTCAGGTGATGTAGAGCAGGATTTTGCCAGTAAAAAGCATTTCTTAACACAATTGTTCATGACTGTAGTATATTATTGTACATGCATGTTTTAATACCTAGCCCACCACAGTGTTATGTCTTTTTTTATGTTGGGGCAGCGTTTACACGTTTATTGTGTTTTGTAAAATTCTATTTATTTTTGCTTTTTGGACAAAGGACAAAAAGGACAAAACTATTCAGATTAAAAGGTGTAATTCTTTTGTAGCACAAAAGTTCTAAAACACAAAATTCCCAAACATCTTTAAATAAGATTCAAGAAATAACTAAATGTTTTTTGTACTTTATGCATTACACTAATGAACAGATAATAAAAACAGGGCCCTATACTATGGAGTGCAACAAGTGTCAAAATTAATAAATACGTACATAGATAATTAAGTAATGAAATATGTCATAAATGATTTTAATTGGGGAAATAAAACATCATTTACTTTGATTAATTCATGATTTGTCCAAATTTTGCCAATAATACTGTTTCTTCTAATAATATTTTGTGCAGTTTTTAGAATTCAGATTTTTTCGAATTTTAGACTTTTTATTTAATTTTGGCTCACATAGCACTCCATACTATATGAAACCCATGTACAAATATGAAATGAAATGGAGTTTAATAATAAAACGAAAATCCAGTTACTGTCATGTTGATTTGTTACACATGAATAAAGAGGGAAACTTTGATTTCTAATGATAGGATATAGGAACAGTAATTGGTAAACCGTGTGTGCTAAGCTAAAGGGCCTCTCCTGTGACATTTCGCACTCAAGAGAAATGCAACTGTTTTGATCCAATTTGCTAATATTTGCACAACCGGCAGCCTGTCCCTACAACACCTGTTTAATGTCAAATTCTGATTTACTGGTGGCTTCCACTGACAGCTGTTTACAGCTCGACTAACACTTACACACACGGCCCTGCTCACTCAAACACAGTACAGACATAAACGCTCGTCGTATTAATGTTGAATGAGCATTCGGATGTTTGGCATCTCCATATTAGCGCACTCCAAACAGCCATTTAAATTTAATGGTTGCAGGAAGCTGCGCTAAAATCGGCGATGTTGCGTCAGTCAGACCCAAAAGTGGCATTTTGATCAGTGACCCTTACTAATGTGTGCACGTGCAGATATTACTCAGATATTAAAGACATTTTCTTATAGGTCATATGCTGTTTTGGTGAATGTTTGATAAAATACATAGGGACGTTTTAGGGTGGGGAAGGAATTGTTGTGTTAGCATTCAACGTGTGATGAGAGTTCCACCTTTTCTCTGATGGCATCCAGGGCCTCAGCTGTCCTCACTT
>NW_021629733.1:22500-112500 GCF_900700375.1 Denticeps clupeoides | reverse complement strand
GACAACTTTTAACCAGTTCATTTTTTTTCTGTGCATGTTTATCTGTCTCACCAACAGAAATCATGTATTTTCTATAATAAATGTATTGTTGTCAGTATGAAAGCAACTGGTCCTAGTAACTGGTTCCAGTTTGCTGACAACTCCCATGTTTTATGTTTGACCACAACCCTCCTTCTATGCAACTTAAGCACCCTTATTCTGAGCAACGTACTATCAGTAGTTACAGGGACAGTCCCCCCCTGGAGACACTAAGGATTAAGTGTCTTGCTCAGGGACACAATGGTAGTAAGTGGGGTTTGTGGTCTTGTGGTTCGTAGTTGCATTTGTTGGCCTTTAGGCTACAACCACCCATTTGATGTGTGAATAGAATTTCTTTTTTTTTTTTTTTTAATACGTTCTACACATAAAACACAGAGGCCCTGACATGAATGAGTTTGACAGCTCTGGTCTAAGGTTTGTTTCCGCATTTGGTGTTTTGGCAGATTGCTGTTAAATTCATGTCAAAGTGTTGCTGGCATTTTGGAGTGGTGAAAAGCTATAGTGGAATGAATAGAATGTGCCTTGTGTTTTAAAAATGTGTGTGTGAGAAAGTGGGTGAGAGAAAGAGAACTTTCTCAGAGGGGGGTGGGGGGAGGTCATTAGGCATTTAAAGCCTCTTCTAGATGGTCACTGAGCTAATGAGTCACATCAGTGATCTTGGTCTTTGTGTGTGAGAGAGGTGGTTTCTTGATGGAATAAACCCAACACACTCACCATTGATATACACACACCATTGTTTACCCTGTGAGTTGTCGGGGTCAGGAAACGGTTGGGGTTGAAAGGTCACCCAGCCCTTGGTCATGGTCATAAAAAAAAGTCCTGTGGCCCTTCAGAGGTTTTACAGGTCAACAGAGAGGTCAGAGTTCAAAGGGTATCACTGGGTCAATGGTTAATAAAACTGTCTGTTTAGTTCCAATTTCCCATTCCCTTAAGCAACAATGATATGAAGGAGTATTTAATTTATGTTTGAAATTTTGCATTTATTACACTACACTCACTCGCAATAGTCCGTTATGGCAATACCGCTTGCAGTTCTGTCAATAATGAAACCATTGACTATATGACTCTTCTTCTCCAAATCTATGCATATGTGATGCTGGAGTCAATCTGCCATGGCACCAGCCAGCCATGCACACAGGGATGTTCTGTCATTCAGAGGCTGATTCTGTCATTGAGGCTGATTTCTTCAGACTTTATACACGCATGGGTGTAAAAGTTAGAAGGAAAGAAAAACCAAAAGCCGTCACTGAAGTCCCCTTCAGCTCACTAAGGGTGATGGGTTAAATGCAGAGGACACATTTTGTTCTGTCACCATGTGCTGTACTCTGCTGTGTAAAAACAGCAGTAAAACAATCACTTTTACTTTTCTTTCATAATTAATGTATCAGGATCATAGGCTAGGACCTGGGTCGCAAGTGTGGCTGGCGGTGGAGTGGAAGAGGTCGCTGGGGAGCGGGAGACAGACAGGGAAGGAACAGGACTCACCGTGGATTATTGGTAGGAGATGTCAGCAGGAAGTAATCGTGTTGGACGGCCGTGGGTCGGATCGTTTTCAGAGGATGTGGACGTAATCGGAAAAAGGAACAGAACAACATAGACGTAGGCAATCCGGAGAGCGTCGGCATGAGATAAGGTCAGATCAGAAGAAATGGCTTACAACAAACCGGATACAGGACTGGCGAATGAGTTCGCGTTGTGGCCTTGTTGCGCCGTCTTTTTATGTCTGCTCTTGACCTCTGTGTGCCACCTGCTGGCCAGGCAGAAGAGTGGCAGCCTTGACAACCAGTTTTGTGTGTTCAAAGACATTACCATAGGCCCGCTGTGTATTCTCAAGTTTCAACTGAATAAACCTCATCGTTTTTTTTTGTCTGTTAATTGACAAGATGTCCATATGATATTATTGACATTTCATGGTACTCGAGAATACTAATGTCCACAGAACAATTAGCAATAATTAATCCATTCCCAGCATCTAACAGTAATTGTTTAAGTGTGTCGCTTTGCAACTTGCAATCATCTTGACATCCACTTATTTAATGAATAATTGAAGTGAAAGTGAAGTGATTGTCATTGTGAAACATTTCAGAACAGCACACGGTGCACACAATGAAATGTGTTTTCTGCATTTAACCCATAACCTTAGATGGGACGACCAACCATGACAAGCAGTGTGTGGGGACGGTACCTTGATCAAGGGGACCTCAGTGGCACCTTGGCAATTCAGGATTCAAACTGGCAACCTTCTGATTCCGACCTTACACTCCAATGAATAAACGGTCTTCAAAAGCATTTAATCACCTACCCTAGAGGCCAGAAGTTTGGGCTTAACTTTTTTGTAAAATTATTTGTAAAGATATAAACAACACTTTTTAAAAAAATACTTAAAATACTTAAATACATCGACCAAATGTTAGTAACTGGTTGTTGAGGTGTAATGTAATGGATTTATGTACAGGGTTTCGTCAAAATTCCCCCACCCCTTACCTTCCTTACCTTCCATACCTTTATCACAGCAGATTCTCCGTTTTACTGCCTCAGTTCCGGCTATTTTTGGAAATAATTGGCTAAAGAACTTGTTTTGAGTCCTTTCGGCTAAATAAAGTGAAAATATCAAAGCAATAATAATTTACATGTGTTTGAAGTATTTGTAGTGTTTTCTAGGTAAAGAAACTGTGCATTGCGCGTTTGCTTCTGAATATGCAGTAAACCGACCACCTCTGCCCCTCCTCTCATCTGGTTTACTAACCAGTGGTAATTGTCATGACCTGGTGGTGTCTTGTCATCTGGCAGATGTCACTTGAGGAACTCTGGTTCCCCCAAGGCTTTTTAGATCTTTATTAACCTCTTATTACACTTGGATTTACACAAGCAAGTAAAGTGGTAAAAGAAGCGAATTCAGCCCGATGTTCTCAGCAACATACAAAGCAGGTGCCACAAACCTGTGGCAAGCTGTCCTTGCAGCCCTTACCTGGAACAGTTTATGTCCATTTGGCGCCGTAAAGTGTGGCTCATCTTTACCAGAAATAACAGTTTGATTTTCACTCTTTTAAAGGTCAAGTCAGACATTTTGGCAAAACAACAAGAAACCGTCCTTTAATGGGATAGTCAGTGGACGTGAGCCTTATGAGCCTTATGCCAAGACAGTTCCAGGCTCCAGATTTCAGTCCAGTTGGATAATCTCAAGTGTGGATGACAGCATTCGCAACAATCAAGAAGACACATGGTGAATAGAGTAAATGAAACATAAAACAACCCAAAAGGTCACATGTTTTCCATAAAAATGTGTGAATGTTTCAGTTTTGCAGCACCAGTGCATTGTGGTTTGGTCTTTTTCAGTACGCCTTACTTAAGGAACACTGTGGTACTGTTATGATTGAACATTTTTGCGATATTTGTGCCACTGTGAAAACTGACAGCAACATATTTTTTAAGTGGACCAAGCATCAGTTCCTGTCTGACTTTTTGGTGCATGACCATTTGCATGTGTGGAGGGAAAGATAGAGATGAATTAACCTTAAAGTGACAGACCATCATTAGTGAACAGAGCGTTCGAAGACTAATTGCTGCTGATAATGGGCCTCTCTGCATCTGAGTAGATATTTAATTGATTAGCAGCCATTTATAGCTACCATAGTAATTACCAATGTCTGGCCAGTTTTGGTCAGTTCGATGAACAGAAAAAAGTTACTGTTTTTTTACCAAAAGTTAGTACATTTCAAAATTGTAGAGATATACAGTACAGGCCAAAAGTTTGGACACACCTTCTCATTCAATGTGTCTTCTTTATTTTCATGACCATTTACATTGGTAGATTCTCACTGAAGGCATCAAAACTATGAATGAACACATGTGGAGTTATGTACTCCAAAAAAAAGGTGAAATAACTGAAAACATGTTTTATATTCTAGTTTCTTCAAAAAAGCCTCCCTTTGCTCTGATTACTGCTTTGCGCACTCTTGGCATTCTCTCGATGAGCTTCAAGAGGCTTCAACCTGAAATGGTTTTCCAAGAGTCTTGAAGGAGTTCCCAGAGGTGTTTAGCACTTGTTGGTCCAGCTCACCCCAAACCACCTCGATAGGTCCGGTGACTGGAGGTCAGGTCTCCACTTTTTGTTAAGTACATAACTCCACATGTGCTCATTCATAGTTTTGTTGCCTTCAGTGAGAATCTACCAACGTAAATGGTCATGAAAATAAAGAAAACACATTAAATGAGAAGGTGTGTCCAAACATTTGGCCTGTACTGTGTGTAAATACCATATTAATGATTCATTAACAGTAGACACACATTTTATTGAATTATTTGTATAAATGTTCATTTAGAGTCATTTTTTTTCTCACATGCCATATTCAGTCAGCTTTAATTTAACTAACACAGGGGATGTTCAAAATCAATTTACAGCAGACTAATTTATGAGCAGCTAGATGCAGTCCAGGACTAGACCTAATCCCTATCTGGGCAGTTGGCACCGCGAGAGCTCTTTACCACATTACCAGACCCACGGCTCCATCACAGCTGGAGGGCGGCTGCGCTCATGAGGTTGAGTGGTGCATGGAGATGGTCTCAGAGCTGGGTACGGTCCAGCAGATCTTGCCCCAAGCTATTTAGCTCCCCTCCTCCTGTACATGACAAAGTCATTGCTTAGCAGATAAACCGGAAATGTCTCAGTAATTGGGGAAACCAGAGAGGCCTTCCTAAACAATAGAAGGGCCGATCAGAAGAACTGCAGCCATTTCAAATGCAAGATATGAAGGATGTATACTAAAAAGTTTTTTTTTGCTCAAGCATAAATGTGGGGTGTGATATGTTCTGCTTCCCCTTCTTTCTCTCTTCCTTTCTCTGTCAATGGAAGATTTATAGTATAAATAATGCCCTCGCAGCAACTCTAGAACAAACGCCAGTGATTTGAAGTGGCAGAATTTGCTTTCTGATCTTGTCTCTCCCCCTAAACGTTTTATGACACAAAAAGAAACACTTATATATCAGATGAAGGGTGGAATGAAATTACTGTGGAAGCTTAACAGTTTTCTTTTGATTCTGTATATAATTGAAGCACAAAAACTTTAATAGAAGACAGCAGTACAAAGGCCAAAGCCAAATAGCAGTGTGCATTATTAATTTAAAAGCATCATTAATACAGCCAAATAATATTGTTGTCTCTGGGAATGCTTGATTCAAAGGGTTACGGGTCAAATCTTACTCTATTGAAAATGCTCTTCATAATATAGCTAATGCCTGAAATCTGAAGAAGGAGAAGCGTTTGACATTAAATAAGTGAACTTAATCATTAATTTGACTTCGTTTGAGGGGACAGCACCAGAAATGAGCTGCCACTCTTTCTTTCCTGGCTGTAGGATCAGTAAAGTCAAATCTCATTGATTATCTTGTCTTAAAGAGTGGCACGTTTCTGGCCCTGATTTTATTTTCTTTTAAAATCTTTTGCACAATAATAATATTTCCCTTTTTCCAGATGGTATTTTTTGTGGACAATACAGAAGACAATTGCATGTGTGTAGTCATTTGTTGCGTGAGCATGTCCGTAGTTTGTTCATGTGCACATGACCATGTGTTAACAGCTCCTGTCTGAGAGGTAGTCGTGGCATTTCATTTACGTATGGGAGGACAGGAGGAAGCATGTGAATAGAAAGACAAATGAAAGATTTACAGTGTTTAACAGCTGGCTCTTTAAATAACTCCCCCTCCTCGAATTTCAGCGCTTTATCCGTTGGCTTAATGATGTCATTCATTGCCCTCCTCCTTTTACTTTTAGGGGGCAGACAGTACTTCTTTCTCTTCTGAGAACTTTTCGTTTTGACCCCCGACTAGTTTGTAGCCATAGGTTTCCCTCAAATTAGATGATAATTTGATAAAAAAAACTTGATAAAAAATTTAATGTCATAATACAAATTTAAAGCAATGGGCTTAGCTTAAGAGTGAATTGATTGACTAAAAGTAAAAAGTGTTTTTCAGTAAACGCAAACAGCCCCTAGTGAAAAAAGCAGATGCAGAGTGCAAAGTTAATATGTGTGTAATAGAAATAAATGTTTGGGGGACATTTTGGTGCCCCTGAAAGGAATAAAAAAATGTTTCATTGCCAAAATTATCCGAGAAAATCCTGGACAGGTGGCAGATCTCCTTGTATATATATTACCAAATAATCTGGTGTCATTTATGCTCGCACTCCTGAGCTTGTATCTGGTTTCTTGGCACTCGATTCAGCTCTTGGCACTCAGCACCACTCATGTCAGATGGCTGTTTTCAGGAGGCCTGGTGGTTTTTATCCAGTTATAGAACAAAATCTTTGGGGTTCTACTACCAAATTATTAGTTTGTTTTTTATTGAACAATTGAGGATTTTTATGGAATTTACTAAAATGTTGTTGCATTGCATAACTATTATAATGTTCAAAAAATGTAAGAAAAAATCAAACCATCTCACATAAAGTCAGTCAACATTTTCTGGTAGGTTAGTGACAAAAGATTCATCCAAATATTGAATGATTGGCCTGGCATGATATACAAATTACACATCACTGGCAGAGCCGATCCACTTTCTGCCACCGCTGGCTAGTGTGATACAGAGCCGGGCCAGGTAAAGCAGCGCCAGCTTCAGGCTCCGTGATGACGTCTCTGTATTCAAAGTCAAGTCAAAGTCCACTTTATTGTCATCTTACTATCTACAAGTACACAGAAAGACGAGATTGCGAAGCTTTTGAGATTCACGGTGTGCAAAAAGACATGGAATAACACACAACACAAAAACATGACCACGGACATTGTTGACATTGTGCACTGTACCATAAAATAGTGTCGGTCGAGACAAACTAGACAAACCAAAACCAGTGTGGATGTATTTAGTATAAAGTGTGTGTGGTATATGATAAGCTATGAAAATAATGGCAGTAGTAGTGATATGACATGATATGATGACCATAACACAGCATCACAGTGTGAGATAGCGAGTGAATAAAGTGCCGGGCGTAATACTTCAGTTAAGAGTGCAGTACTGATGTTCAGTTTGTAATGTGCAGTTTGGGAGGGAGAATGGTAGGAGGAAGATGGTTTCAGGCTTCACATGTGGTGGAGGTGATGTGGATGTTCCTGGGGGAACCATGTTGAGGAGCCGGACAGCCTGGGGACAGCACTCTGGCTCAGAACTTCAGGGCAGTTGTCTTCTACAATCCAAATTCTCTTGCCACTATATACCAGTTGTCCTCGCTGCCGTGCCTCTCTGATGACGCCGTCCCTGATCTTGTGGCGGTGCAGACGGAGAATGACCGGGCGCAAATGTTGAGTAGATGACGGCTTAGCCCTTAAGTAACGATGAGCCATCTCAATCTCTGAAGGGGGAGGCAACATTTCATTTCTCAATACTTCACTCAAACCAGCTGGTGAAAAATTCAGTAGGAAGCGAAGGGATGTTGAATCTCATAATGACTTCTGCGTGCTGTGATGGATTTTCATGCGATTAATTTAATTTGAGGTGGGCTAGTGTTAAGTCTGCTCCTTTTTTTGAGTTGCTACGCCAAAGGTTTTTCAGCTCATTGTAGCAAATCAAAGCGTCTTCGCGGGTGAATGAGAAACTATTGTATTTGAAAGCATCTTGTGAAGCAATATAGAAACATTTATGGGATGCATTGAGGCACTGATAATCGTAAAGCAACGCGAGACCAGGTGAAGGTTCACAACTCTACGATGCACAATTTTCCAATCAACGGTTGCAAATGACGTTTTTACTTTAACAACTATAACAAATAAAACATGGGTTGTGGATGCAGAGTGTCTCACACAGGGCTCCCCTCTTAAAAGGTAAGAAAGGATCTGACCGGAATCACACAATTGATTCCCCATACAAGAAAATATACAAATTGAGTATCAATTAAACATCCAATAAAATACATAAAAGGATTAACAAATCACTACTCACAAAGTTATTCTATAAATAATTACATAAGAACAATATGAACATTTACAGTACAACAAAAATAACTCATTAACATAATACAAACTAAACTTCTCCATACCTGTAACAAATAAAACATGGGTTGTGGATGCAGAGCGTCTCACACAGGGCTCCCCTGAAGAAATAAAACGCGCTCGGTGAACGAGGTGCAGCACATGTTCCAAGCGCTAACAATTAGCGCATATGCTAGCGCCGAAATAAAACTATGTCTATTCCTATTAAACACTCCCGCTCCATTACTACCGCTCTAACCTACTTCTAAATGGGAAATATACAGCATGGTGAAAATGAATTATGGTCCGAAAACCTACCTCTTAAAAGGTAACTCTACGATGTATGTTCTGACGTCCGCTTCGGAAGGTCATTTACCCTGGCCTTGAGCTTAGAGCTATCCTCGCATGCGGTGGTGCGCTCGCTCTCCAGTTGTAGAACCCGTTGGCTGAGGTCATCTGCTGCGAGTTCCAGCGACAAAATGCTTCGTCCGTGTTCCTCTACTGTGAGCCACAATTATGAGTCAAGATGATTTGAAATCAGTAGCTGGTTCTTTGCGGTGCTGCTCGAGCAGCTGAGTAATGGCCTCCAGTGTCAGTAAGGAATCGTCCTTTTTGCTTGCCTCCAAACCTTTAGAAGCCATTGCAGTAAAGCTAGACGCTGTTCAGTAAACGTGATAATAGCAGTGAGGAGCAGACTCTGAAACCATAGATGGCTAGACTGTGAATATTAAAAAAAGTACCAGAGAACTTGTGCAAATACATCGCCCTCAGCATGTCAACCGTACGTCACTGTGTTCATTTATTTGAACACAAAAGAACAGGTTCCTCTTCTAGTGACCTTGGATGTAGGCATGTAAATGCAGCTCTGACTCTTTATTTCAGTGGTTAGCTAGGCCTCACGAAAGAGCCGTCAGCTATCTTCTGTCAGGGTGAACCCAGTGACTGCACGATGGCTGCTGCGCCTTTTCACCTCAGTCTCTGCATGAATGGCATCTCCATTCATACTCTGTGGAGTTTGGTGTAATGTTAGCATGCTGGCCAAAAAAGAGACAGCAGAGCAGCTTTAGCAACAGTAATTTGAGTCAGGATTGGAGGACACAGCCGCTGCTGGTGCTGATCTGGGGTCAGGTTTCAGCATCCCGCAGGCCTGCATCGTGGCTTTGTGAGCTCAGAGAGCCCATGCTGACTCAAGACCTGCACTTAGAGGACACTTTAGCATGCATCCCACATCTTAATCAGGAAGTGCTGTGGGTCTAATCAGATGAGCGGAGGGAAGACAGGAGGAAGAGCGTTAGATGAGGCCAATGGTAAACCACAGGAAGACAAGGGGAGTGAGAAGAGGGAGAATTCTTGCAAATCAACTGTGCATTCATGGCTAGCAGGTGAAAAGCACCTGTGTGAGGGTGTGTGAATGTCTGCACGTGTCAGTGCTCACCTACAAAGACTTCTGTACTTATATGATGTGCTTAATTAGAAGCAAGTTAGTGTGCATAGATGTGGTTTAGGACGCTGCCCCGTAATCAGAAGGTTGCCGGTTCGAATGCCTGTCATGGCTGCCCACTGCTCACCAAGGGTTATGGTTACATTACATTACATTTACAGCATTTATCAGACGCCCTTATCCAGAGCGATTTACAATCAGTAGTTACAGGGACAGTCTACCAAGTTTCTTGCTCAGGGACACAATGGTAGTAAGTGGGATTCGAACCCAGGTCTTCTCGTTCATAGGCGAGTGTGTTATCCACTAGGCTACTACCACCCACAACAAACTGCTTTTTGACATTAAGTTAAGGTCCCACCGAGATTGGATTCAAAGTCCAGCGTGCTAACCATTACACCATGGAACCTACACATTTCGTTGTGTCACCGTGTGCTGTGCTGCAGTGTTTCACAATGACAATCCCTTCACTTTCACTTAGACGATAATGTGTAATAATTGCCATGTCTTAAAATATGTTTCCTTGGTTTTATGCATTTTCCTTTATGAAGTACATCCTTAGTGACCTGCCTGAATTTTTCTGCCAGAAATTTTTAACCAGAAGTAAAACAAAAGATAATTAATAAAAAATAATGATAATGCACAGTACACATTTTACACATTTTCCAAACAAGTATTTAACATGTATTCTGAATACTTTTTTATGTGTGCAATACATTTATTTAAATTACATTTGTCAGTCTATCCAGGATGAACTAATGAATTATGAACAACCTTGCAATTTTGTCAAATCATTGCAAAAGTCATCTCTTGTCATTAGGGCAGTGGTGGCCCAGTGAGGTGCCACTGAGCAAGGTACCCGGGCACCTTTCATGGCTGCCCACTGCTCACCAAATATGATGGTTTAAATGTAGTGGACACACTTAGGTTATTACTAATTGAACTTGTGATAATGACTAAACAGGATCAACTCCCACATTGACAGTTTGAGGTTTATTTAACACCGCAATCTGCACACAAAGTCAAGTAGTTCCCAGTAATGTTGGGATGGCTTGGATGGGATGCCTATCCACCATTAGCCTGTTGCACAGTTTGTGCTGATTAAGCTGTTGAAGTACAATAGTGAGTGATGGACATATGTTAGTTGAAAAGGCCTCAGTATGTGTGTGTGAGTATGTGGGAGGACATTGACAGGCTGTCTGAACGTTGCTTCATCAAGTCATGTTGCCACAGATGGAGCTTCCACTTCATGTGTCATGTCTAAATGAGCTTGTGTTTCTTCCAAAGACATTTCCGTCTCCAGGAGAATTTGGCCTTTGGTTTGGCCCAGTCATGTAGTTGAGCACTGTTTCCTTTTAGTGAGTTGAATTTAGTGCAGCTCTCACAGATGACATGCCAGAAAGGAAAAGCCTAATATGCCACAAACCTTTAGATCATATAATTGTAAGAAATGAACGGAGAGCAACAAACTTTGCTCCCTTTGGGAAGGAATATTAAATACCTTGTAATTGCAACAGATGTATGAGGATAAAAACATGTTTTCTACCTATGTAAGTATTGTGGAACAGGGCTGCACAAATCAGATTGATTGCAATTTACATTTCAGTTTACAAAAAATATCCACTCATTACTCACTTGCAAAGATTCACGCGAATTCAACCAAACCCTGTGAATATTGCATGATCTTGCAATTTTGTCAAACTGTGTCTGCAAATTTGAGTGTCAAATAAGTGTCACCTCTTAAGTAAGTGTAATCTCTTAAGCATTTCACCCTTCATAGATGTCCGCTGAACAAATCACTGAGCCATTTCTGGTTGTGAAAATGCGTGATGACCAGCATCTTTTCCTGCTGATGGGGACAGTAGGAGATTCGCTGATATTTGAACTCACTCTCCATTTGATCTAAAAAGTGATATCAAGTCAGATAAAACAGAAAAACAGCACAAATGTTTTGTCACACTGTGTATTGTAAGCGTAAAATGGAATGTATGTATAAAATAATGTTAAAATGTTTCATTAAACCACAAATATTCTAAAACTGGATGGGTCCATTGCAACTATTAATGCAATTTCCCCTTGCTAATTACAGAATTATATAATGCTATTTCATACAATTGGCTAGACTGACACAATTGGCTAATGACACAAATACTAGATGGCAAAAAAAAAATTTCCATGGACAGGTGTAATGAATAATATATCAGGACTTGTTATTAAAACTGAACTGATTGCCCTATTATCTTTCTGTGTTGATTTAATTGGTGCGAAAATATTGTTAGAAAAATGACTGCATGTATGTATTGTGGAGTAGATTTCCGGACTGTGGGAACTGCTCGGGGTCCCGCCCCATTCTAACTCCACCCGACCATGTAATGGCCACAGTATTCCTAGGCAATTAGGCTGGCCATGTTCGGGTGTTTGAAGAGGTCATAGGTCAAGCCGAGAAAGCCGTGTGACCCCTCCTGTCTGAGTTCAGACAGGAGATGAGACCAGAGGGGTCAAACGATTCCCGGGCCAATTGCTTCTCTCGTGTGTCTGGGTCAGTGAGAAAACAGCACACTTTAGATAAAGGGTCAGAGTTCACTCCTGGGGAAAATATTAAGTGGCAGCAGGAAAGTTCTTCATTTAAACTAAAACACACACAGTGTGTGACATTCACACAATTTTTTCTCACAACAATATCCAATATTAAGATGAATACTTTTTATTTCTTTTATTTTGTTATGTGTTTTTTTTTTCTCAGTGAAATAAAATTTTCTGGTAATTTAATATATGGCACAGTTCTTTGCTGCAGAGTATAAATAATGAATGCAATTTTAACATTCATATGAAATAAAAGCATAATACTGTAGTGCCATGCCCTGTTTTGTCTCTATATAAAGAGTTGGGGAGATCTTTACTTTACTTTACTTTATTTGGCAGACGCTTTTATCCAAAGCGACTTACAATGGGAAGACACCAGCAATTCTCGTTCGATATATAAAGATATATAAAGACTTCTGGTACACACACACACACACACGCACACACACACACACACACACACACACACACACACACTCTACAGATTGTCATGTGCACACCATATTGTACAGCTTTGCATAAACACTCTGACTGCACAGTCAATGCCTCACCATATATGGTAAAACT
This sequence comes from Denticeps clupeoides, assembly GCF_900700375.1. Classification (NCBI taxonomy): domain Eukaryota; kingdom Metazoa; phylum Chordata; class Actinopteri; order Clupeiformes; family Denticipitidae; genus Denticeps; species Denticeps clupeoides. The sequence goes on along the minus strand of NW_021629733.1, from coordinate 99,918 downwards.
ATGCCATACTCGTACGGACTCACTCCCACACATTGTACAATCATATGCACTCCATACTGCGTAGTACAAATGTGGCAGACTGTGGCGTGCTGACACTCACAAGCTGTGCATTGTCATTTAGAAACTAAACAGTAAACCAGACAACATACACACACACTCACACACACACACATGCGCTCATACACTCAGCTGACCCTGTTTCCCTCCTGTTATTGTGTGTGAAAACCGTGTCCTCGGCGTTGGCACAACCCCCCCCCTGCACATTCTTAGCCACTCGGAGTTCTGAGGCACGGGCTCCTCCAAGGCCCCACAGTGTCATAAGCAGGAAAGTCACAAGTTTTTATCTCACTTCAAAAAGAAAATTCTCGCTCGCTTGCTCGCCCGCGCGGCTCCCATCCCCCCGCCGGGATAAGAGGAGGGCAGAAATAGGAGGCGGGAGAGGCCGGCTCTATTCTTTTTTTTTTTTTTTTCCCTTGGAAATTAATTTTGGAAAAACGCCCTGGCCTGGAAATGGTATTGGCCGCTTGCTAAGTGGAGCTTGGTTTGAATTACCTAAAGAGCCCTTTGAAAGCGCTGGGCCTCATTGTTGCGGGGGGGAGCGCGTGAACCGTCTGAACCGGCCTGATGCTCACTTTCCTGTTTTTTTTTCCTTCGGGGGGGGTTTTCGGCGAGGAAAACGCGGCCATTTGTTCACCTAGGCCAGAGCCGGCAAGTGAGGAGTCCTCGGAGGGCACTTTGTTTTGCGTGACGTGTCTTTTCTGCTGTCAGCACAAACGATTGGCTGAGCCGTGTGGCGATTTTGGCGCCAGTCTGTGGTAGAAGAAGAGATCGAAGGGAACCGGAGGGAGAAGGAGGTTGGTAGGAGGTAGAGCGACCATCTGGTTTTCCCTCTGTAGATTTTTTTATTTTGGTCCGGCTTTGGGTTTGGTTTAGGCTGGTGGATTGGGTCATGACAGTTCCTATTATGTGTGGGCTTGTTAGGTTTATGGTTTGAATATTCATTTGTCTCCTCAAGCATGCAGATATTACCACAAAAACACTCCCAACTAAAACGGTTTGACCAACAGAAGTTTTCTCGCCTGGATGTACTTGTGGAAGCGGATGCCTGCGGATGCTCCTGGCTGTGTCTGGACAGCTTGCTATTACACTGGGGGAAAATATGGTTACACTGTCGAAAATAAGTGGCCATTATCATTTTGGTTGTTGAATTGTTTCCGAATAAATAGATTGTCATTTTATAATGCATTAAATAACAATATTGTGATATTTTGGAGGTGGGGAGTGTTTGCAAATCTGAGAAGCAAAAAGTGTTGACAACCTGTCTGCATGTTGGGTTTGGTTGTGTCTGTAGTGACGATAACAGCAGAGTTGACCTCTGTAATTTCTCACTGTAACAAAGTGAGAAATAGACAGAAATGAACTTCCCAGAGGAGGTGTGGTACCCTTCGGATTGCTTCAAGTCTATCATTGTATTTGTCTGTTCTGGAAAGGTAGGATCTAGACTTTGTTTACTGTCTGTTTGTAAGCTCAGTTGTAGGACTGTGTTGGACTATCAATTGTGTGGTGTGTATTGAAAGGTAGATTGTGTTTAAGCTGCATCAGGGGTTATGTCATCAGTGATAGTTTCGGGTTCCCCTGAGGTGTAAATTAGGTGTCAGGGCTTAGGGATTTATAGTGAAGGTCACTCCACTACAGACACAGTAGCCGTCAATAGCCGTCAGTCCAAACTTGGCATCTTTCCTTCATCCTCCTTTTCCATTTTAGCCTTTTACTTCACAGCAACTATCTCTTACAGGCTTAGGGAAACATACTCACGCTGCAGAGGCTCTGTTACCAACAACCTCATCTACCCCGCTCTGTCATCTAATTCTCAAACAAGAGTGGTAGGTGGGCTCTGGAACTGTCAATCTGCTGTTAAAAAAGCTGACTTCATCTCTGGCCTCACTACTCTCCACTCCCTAGACTTCCTGGCGCTAACAGAGACCTGGATATCCCCTCAGAATACAGCTACACCTGCTGCCCTCTCTTCTACCTACACGTTCTCCCACACTCCTAGGAAAACTGGGAGAGGAGGGGGTACTGGCCTTTTAAAATTGCAAAATTGGTCTGTCACGCCAATGCCTCTCCTACATCTTAATATTTCTTCTTTTGAATTCCATGCAGTCTCAGTTTCCTCTCCTGTGAACATCCTTCTTATTGTCATATATCGCCCTCCAGAGTGCTTTATTGATTAATTGGACACTCTGCTCAGCATTTTCTCCTTAGGCAGCCCCCTATCTCTACATGGTGACTTCAATCTTCCACTAGTCAAACTTCAAATTGTCTTGCCTTCTTCCCCTTCTCCACTCTTTTTCATTGACCAGCAGCAACATCTCTCCCACACACAAAGGAGGGAATGTCCTGGACCTGGTCTTCAGTCATCTTTCTCCAACTTTCTTCCACTCCACTTCACATCTCTGACCACCACTTCCTGACCTTCACACTCACTCTACCTACAGGATCCAGGACTATTCCCCATCCATCCTTCATTCAACACAACCTTCACACTGTCTCACCTTCATCTGTATCTTCCTGCATTCTTTCACATTTCCCAACCTCTGACTCATTCTTCTCCTTACCACTAGAAACAGCCATAAACTCTTTCCTCATCTCACTTTCCATTTCTATGGATCACTTCTGTTCTCTATCTTCAAAACCCAAAAGGGCTCTTCGATACATTGCGCAGTAATCGAAGAGTACTTCGAGCAGCGGAGAGAAAATACAAGAAATCACAGCTTGACTATTGCATTACCAGAATCTTCTACTAACCTCACTACTGCTAAAACTGATTTCTACAAGGCAAAACTGTAAGCCTCTGCCCACAACCCTCAAAAACTCCACAACATATTCAACCCTCCAACTCCCCCTGCCCCATCTTCCCTAACTGCTGATGATTTTGCCAACTTCTTCACAGGGAAGATTGAACCATTCTGTAAGATATTCTCCACCACAAATCCTACTCTACCCTCTGAAGATTCTATAATCAGTTTCTACAGGCAATCTAACCACCTGCCCACTAGATCCAACCCCTTCCACAATGCATCAAATCATCTCTTCCGACCTCATCCCTTTAATCTCTTATATCATAAACAACATTTGGCCATGTACCATCTGCTTTAAAACAGCCAGAGTTCTTCCAATCCTATAGAAACCCACTGATCCTACAGATATCAACAATTACCGACCAGCTTCTCTCCTCTCATTTCTTGAGTGCTACAATCCTTGAGCGCTACAATCAACTATCACTTCATCTGTCCCAGAACAACCTCCTGGATCCTATCCAGTCTGGCTTTAGAACAGCTTGTTCTACTGAGACGGCCCTTCTGACTGTTTCTGAGAAGTTACTTGTCGTCAGATCGGCAAAACTGTCATCGGTTCTTATTCTCCTCGACCTCTCTGCAGCATTTGACACAGTTAACCACAAGACTCTCTTGTGTATCCTGAAGAGGCTTGGAATTCGGGCCTCAGCATGGCAGTGGTTTGCTTCCTACCTTGATGAGTGATCTTACCAATTGACTTGGAAAGGATCCACCTCTTCCTCATGTTTACTCTCCACTGGTGTCCCTCAAGGCTCAGTCCTAGGTCCTCTCCTTTTCTCCCCCTATACGAGATCACTTGGTGAAGTCATTTCCTCATATGGGTTATCCTATCACTGCTATGCCAACGACACACAATTCATGTTCTGTTTTCCTCCCTCAGATCTACATGCTGCTTCCAAAATCTATGCATGTCTAACTAACATCTCATCTTGATAGGCAGCCAATCACCTCAAACTCAATCCCACCAAAACTGAACTACTACTCATTCCAGCAGATTTTTCACCACATCAGGATCTTGCTATTTACCTGGGCATCTCACAGCTCTCTCCTTCTACAACAGCCTGCAACCTTGGAGTAACAATAGACAACCAACTCTCCTTCTCGACTCACATCAGCAACCTTTCCCGCTCATGTAGATTCCTTCTCTACAATATCAGACAAATCCGTCCTTATCTGTCAACACAGGCCACCCAGATACTGGTTCAGTCCTTAGTAATCTCATGACTGGATTACTGCAACTCCCTTCTAGCTGGTCTACCTCTATGTACCATCCGTCCTCTACAACTTATACAAAATGCAGCAGCACGACTGATCTTCAACCTTCCCAAATTCTCCCACACCACCCCTCTGCTACGTTCCCTCCACTGGCTCCCAGTAGCTGCACGCATCAGATTCAAAATATTGGACTACAAAGCCAAACATGGAGTAGCACCATCCTACCTCACAACCCCTGGTCTGCCAAACGCCTTAAATATAAATATAATTATAAGAACCTGTGAACAAGATCGATTTCGGGGAAATGGAGGAAACTGAAAATTGGACTATATTGTGCATGTGTTGTATTGACAGGAGCCAGTTTACATCATCCAGAAGGAAATTGGGTGCATGGGAGCTGTCCGTCCTCACTATGGGCTCCTCCCATGTTAAAGTAAATTTTCTGGGATTCAAAAGTAATTACACACCAAACAAAGAGGGGCTGCGTATGTTGTACTGCCACATTGTTCAATTGTCTGGGATTAAAATGCAGCAAGTATTAAAATAAATGACACATTTTTGCAACGTTTTTACTACTTGAGAGAAATGTGGGAATTATTGAGAGAATTATTAAAAATACTTTTTTTTAAGCTCAGAGTGTCTGTTTCTTAGCTCCAAAGATACTGCTTCGCAAAATGTCAATAAGAAAAAAAAAATTTGTGTGTGTGTGTGTGCACTTAGAACATTACTCTCAATACACTAAGGGTTGTGTTGTTCTGTTCCAGCCTCAGTATAGCACTATATCAATATAGTAGGGGTGTGTATTGCCAAGGCTCTCACGATACAGGGATCACGATACTATTATATTATGATATATTGTGATACTGCACATATTGTGATATTCTACAGTCCACTGAAAATGTTAAAACAGAGCTGATATCAATATGCTGTGTAAGATCTGTGTAGATCACATCACATTAATAACTCAGCCAAAACAACATAACTCAGAACATGAATTTTAGACTATTTGTATACAAAATATACCTGTATCAATACAATATCACAACGTAAAATATCACAGTATATTGCTTTATGGATATTTTCTAACACCCGTACAATATAGCATTCTGTGTAGCACTTCTCACATTTTTATCATTTCATTCACATTTAAAAACCATTAAAGTTTGAACCTATTAAAAAATTACAACTGACACGTTTCTAATAAAAGAAAACATAAGAAATTGTTCAAACAAATGCAACTGGTGGCTGAAGTGCAATGTAGCAACAAACAATGTATGTGTAATAGAAGTTGAATTAGTGAATTTCATCATAATGTCCACACACCTTGCCTTTATTACAGCAGATTCAGAGATTCACTACATCCCTTCCAGAAATGTGTATTGGAAATACTTTGTGTCCAAACCCTCCTACCCCCTTTTCTACATCTAGAGTGAATGTCAATGTACAAAACACTCTACTGATATGGTCACGTGATACAGTTTGAGCCTTTGTGGCCTAGCGGGTAAGGAAGTGGACCTGTAATCAAAAGGTTACCGGTTCGAATCCTGAACCGTCAAGGTGCACTGAGCATTGCCATCATTTCACTAAATAATGTGTTACTAAAGATTATTAAACACTGAAAACCAGTTACATGTGGTTTTCTTGCAATAACTTTTTGTAATAAGCAGTGTATTGTTTACTTGTTAGTGTGGGCCGTATCTTCTGGCCTGTGCACATTGATACATTGTGATAGCCATGGCTCATAATTACTCCTGCTGAACCTGTGCGCGTCTTTCTCCACAGGCCGAGAAGAAGGCCCACCTGGTGGCTGTGATGAACACCATGAAGGACCATACAGAACCGGAGCCTCAGAAGAAAGAGGAGGAGCCTGCCACCAACCTCCCACCCACTCCGACTCCTCAGACTCCGCCCCCGGTACAGCAGCACACAGACCCGGCCTCCCCCACAGTCGCCACAACACCTGAGCCCGCACCCATCTCCAGCGGTGAAAAGGCCATGGCCAAATCCTCAGATCCGAATAATCCAGAAGCTGAATATGAGGTACACCTGGCACCCACGTTCAAAACGCACTGACACAATGTTGAGATCATCAGAAATGTGGAAAATTGACAGAAAACCTGAACATAGGTGTGTACTTTCTTCATGTCTTTCTTTCTGTTTGTGTTTTTGTGTGTAGGATGGTCGTGGCTTTGGCATTGGGGAGCTGGTGTGGGGGAAACTGCGTGGCTTCTCATGGTGGCCGGGCCGCATCGTGTCCTGGTGGATGACCGGCCGCAGCCGTGCTGCTGAAGGAACCCGCTGGGTCATGTGGTTTGGGGACGGAAAATTCTCAGTGGTGAGAGCCAGACGTTATCCAGACATGAATAACTGCTATTATTTATTCCATAGATACTAGAGTTGTTGAAGATAATATGTGATGGTTAATATATGCATTTTCATATTCATTCATTCAGTCTTCTGTTTTATGTAGTGTGGAATACTTTGAAAAGATTGGGAAAAGATCTTCAAAAGACTAAAGTTTCAAATGGCTCAAAGTCATGGAGTATTTAGATTTTTACCAAGTGTGACAAGATTTCGCTCCGGTTTCCTGTTTCTCAGCAAAGTTCTTCCTGATTTTCTGATCCCTGGTTGGTCAGAACAAGTATATATTATCGTTGACACATGTTTCCGTGGGGACACTCAGGGTTAAGTGTCTTGCTCAGGGACACAATGGTAGTAGGTGGGATTTAAACATGGGTCTTCTGGTTCATAGGCAAGTGCGTTACCCACTAGGTTCCTACCACTCTGTAGCCTAAGAAGATAAAGTTGAGACTAGAAATTGACTTGACTGAACAAACAGCTCAGATTGCCAGTAGAGACTTTGAACAATAGAGATGCCAGGAGCACACTACAACTGCAGTAAACTTTTATCATTTTATTCCCACTTTGGGATACTTGTTTGTGTCTGTTAAATGGTTTCGAACTGTGTGGTGTAAGACCAGGACAAGTCACCTCAAGACTCGGCAGATTTAGATACTGATACATTCTCTGCCTTCATTTAGTTTGTATTTGGGGACGCTTTTTCTGAAAGCATGCAGATGCAGATGGAACCAAGCCCTGAACACACCAAGCAAAATTTCCCTTGTGCACTTAACACAGTGCAAAAGAAATGTAGGGTTTAAATATTTAAGTAGCGGAAATAATGTGTCTGTATTTAGGGTCTTTGTAGGGTTGCTTGATGCCTAGTGGGTTAGACACTTATGAACCAGAAGACCACAAAGTCACAGGTTCAAACCCCACTTACTACCATTGTGTCCTTGAGCAAGACACACAACCCTGTGTTGCTCCATGGGGGTCTGTCCCTGTAACTACTGATTTTAAATCGCTTAGGGGAAGGGCATCTGATAAATTCCGTAGTTTTGAATGAAATACTGTTTACTAATCGTGTTTACATCCACTCCATTCTCTCTCCATATCACAACTCTGCTAGGTGTGTGTAGAGAAGCTGTTACCATTGAGTTCATTCTCAAATGCCTTCCATCAACCCACTTACAACAAGCAGCCCATGTACAGGAAAGCCATCTATGAGGTGCTACAGGTGAGTAAACACACTATTTTTGGGTACCATCACAGTTAAGTGTGTGAAAGATATTCCACATCTTGTCTAACAAGACGTCTATAATCTTTTTGATTGTTTTTTGTAAATTAGCATGTCTCATTGAAGATCAGAGAAATGTTTTATGTGTAGAGAGAGCTTATATTTGTTACAATTGATCATAATTTTCTGTGTGTCTGCATGTGTGTAGGTGGCCAGCTCACGGGCAGGCAAACCATTCCCATCATGTGTGTCGAATGATGACTCAGACTCAGGAAAGAGTGTGGAGATGCAGAACAGGCAGATGATTGAGTGGGCCAACAATGGCTTCCTGCCCAGTGGGGCAAAAGGACTGGAGCCACCACCAGGTAAAACCACACACACACACAAGCATGCTTAAATGCATACATGCACACACGCGTAAAGTGTGATACATTAGGTACAAGTTCAGTGTTGTCTTTGCAGCAGAGCGTAATCCATACACAGAGGTGGACCCTGACCTGTGGGCGGAGCCAGAAGCAGCTTCATACACCCCACCTCCGGCCAAAAAGGCCCGCAAGAGCAGTGTGGAAAAGCCGAAAATCAAAGAAATCATTGACGAGGGGACAAGGGGTAAACCGAAGACACGCTCACACACACTGCTGTGACATCGCTTGAGCTAATAAATGAATAAAACCATTAGTAGCTGGCACGAGCAGCATCCACCTTAAAATGTGATGTTCCAGTAATGGACAAAATGCATCCTTTCCTAAATAGTGAATTGCTCATTTTATTGCCATGACCTATAGTAACAGGCATTCTTATTATTTTAAGGTCAGTTGCCAGTTGCCAGTATTAGTTCCTGCTTCATTATACAGTTGTTATTCTATGATAGTTTTCAATATGTTTTACATTTTATATAATATTACATTATCATCCAGTTCAAAACCAACATGTTAATTAACTTTCCAATAAATGCTACTCAGCTTACACTGCGCAATGCATATGAAAAATGGGGTCTCATCTTAAATTCACACACATTTTTCCTGTTTCCAGAGCGGCTTGTGTATGAAGTGAGACAGAAATGCCGAAATATTGAAGGTAAGTTACAGTCTTGAGTGTACGGTGCATGTGTGACATTAGCTGACAAGCTCTTTACTCTTTCACCCTCGCTTTCTCTCACTTCCTACAGACATCTGCATCTCCTGCGGGAGTCTGAACGTGTCTCTGGAGCACCCACTCTTCACCGGCGCCATGTGCCAGAGCTGTAAGGTGAGGAAACAGGAACACCTTGCTGCTGCTGGTTCCACGCTACACACAGACCTGAAAGATACATCTACGTGGCAAAATATTGCCACAATTCAAGCTCCATTTAGTTGTTCCATTCAGAAAAGCACTGAAATAATTTCACAGGTTGGTTTTTCCAAATAATTTCCTCTATGGAAGTATGTCAAAGGTTTTTTGTGGCACTTTTATGAGGTTCTCGGGAGCAAGTGGATGGTTTGGACGGCGATCGGTAGTTTTCACACTACATTAGTGAAGACAGGAGTGGTTTGGACCGGGCACAGCTGGAACTGGTCACTGATGGTCAGACCGCTGACCATCTTGAGCGGCAACCAGGCATGAGCATAAGGAACGCGAGGTCCTAGGGGAATGGAGGATGTATGGACCATGAAGTTGAACCATTTTGCCAAATTAGCATTAGCGTCGTCTAGTTATTATTCTCTGGAGGCATGATTGTTAGAAAGAAAGCATTTATAAAAATGTATGTGTCTGTTTAATGCTTTTGTCTCTCAAGCGGAGACAAAAGCCCTGTTTTCAAAGCTCTTTAGTGGCTGTTAAACCACGTCTGGTTTTGTAATCAACATTTCAAGTATGTGGAGTCCATATTGACAGTCCTCACACACCCTGCTTCCTCATTCTGGACAACACAATCAGTGATTATTAGCAAATATTTGCATTTACATTTCTGCCATTTATCAGAAAGTGTCTTTCTAAGGGAAGCAATGGTAGCAAGTGGTGGTCTTCTGGTTCAGGGTGTAGTAGGGTGGTAGTAGTCTAGTGTCTAACACACACACCTATGTGTCCCTGAGCAAGATACTTAACCCTAAGTGTCGCCAGGGGGCGACTGTCCCTGTCACTACTGATTATAAGTCGCTCTGGATAAGGGTGTCAGCCAAATGCACTAAATGTAAATGTAAATAGGGAAGTGTCCATTCTGTGTCCTAAATACCCCTAAGAAAGTATTGCCCCTTAAGTTTTAGTGGTTTGCCAGGCAATTACTTCATGTTTTAAAAAATGATGTACCAACCAAGTAAGTACCAAGGTAGGACTGGAGTGACTGCCGTTGGATGGAAAGCAGGGATTGAGTCACAACCAGGGATGACAGATCATCCCACCATCTTGACACCTCATGTGATTATAGACTAGACTGGGCTGATGCGCAGAGCAAGACCACTGCAGGCAAGACTAACAAGGCAGCAGCACTGCTGCATAGCAGAAGCACAGACAGCTCAGTCTATCCTATGAATAGTTAATGACTGACCCACCGCTCCATGCTCACAGATGGCAGGGAGCTGAAGGCCGAGAGAATGTCTGAGCCACGAACGGAAACCGGCAGGCTGGAGACGCGCATCACTTTGAAAGAGTTTACTCCCTTCTCTTGGACTAATGGAAAAAAAGAAGATCTTTGAGAGATACAGAAACCAGGCAGTTTAAAACCACAAAGCCCTTGGCTTAGAGAGGCTAATGGTGTAATGGGGGACTTTTTTAAGACCAATTTAGAGTCTGTAGTTTTGACTATAATATTCTTTCTTGGACCACTAATCCCAGGAAGGCAATAGGTAATAGGAGGGGGTTATTGTCAGGAAGTTTAGGTTTCAGAGACAACGTAAAAGTCAATGCAGGCAAAGCAAAGTTTTATTGTTAGATATATACAACTAGATATGAGGGCTGAACATAAACTGAAAATTGCATATTTAAAATTATGGCAGTTTTAAACTGTGGTAGAGAAGCTCAGGCAGGGAGATTATTAAAAAAGAAAAAATACCCTGCAGATTCTGACATTAAAATGTAATATTTTAAAGCGCTGAAGATGCAGCCAAAAATGGCGTGCGTCACGTGGTACTGTGTGCATTTAAGTATTTTCGTTTGGTTTCTACTTGCGTCCAGACACAAGCACATCGTGGCAAACACACCAAGTGCATTGCTCCCTTGTTTGACCGTTTCGGCAATTGTTCACATGCAAAAGATGCGGTGTCAGATTTTATATCCACACACTAACAGTGCAAAACACTGTTGCACTAATTGCATTTATTTCTGGATTTAACAAAATGAATATTTCTAGTTTAATAACAGCGATGGTTGTTTGAATTGTTTCATCCCTAAAAGAAATATTTATATACAGAAATCTAGAGCTATTCTAATACGGACACCCATCAAACACACCCATTTCTCACATACACCGTAGACCCAATGTGTGCTATCTTCTGCGTGCTTCTCTCCAGAACTGCTTTTTAGAATGTGCGTACCAGTATGACGACGATGGATACCAGTCCTACTGCACCATCTGCTGTGGGGGGCGGGAGGTGCTAATGTGCGGCAACAACAACTGCTGCAGGTCAGTCCCCGGTCCAACTGGCCAACTGGAACGTGTACTCGTGTAACATTTTACCAGTTCAACAGAGTCCACTGGAAGCATTTACACACACTGATTGTATTCCTGAGTATTCCCTGTTTATCATTTATTTATTAATGAATTTCTCCTCCTTTATAGCTTGTGAAATGCCTGGAACACACAGAACACAGTGGGCACTGTTTTCAAACTGGTGCAGCCCTATGAACTAAGTTTTAAAATAGTGATATATGATATATGAAAAAGTTCAGAACACATTTAATGTGATAAATGAAATCCATTCCATTACTCTTATGGGATAATGGAATCATTATGTAATAATAGATGTTGTTATGAGGATTCGTCCATGCACATGTGCTTGTGCACTGTTGGCCCTGTGAGGAATCTGTTTTTTCTGCCTGCTTGTACATGGGCACTCTCAGGTGCTTCTGTGTGGAGTGCGTGGATTTGCTGGTGGGTCCCGGAGCAGCCCAGGCAGCCATAAAAGAGGACCCGTGGAACTGCTACATGTGTGGATCGCGGAACATCTATGGGCTTTTGCGGCGTCGAGATGACTGGCCCAGTAGGCTCCAGCACTTCTTTGCCAACAACCATGACCAGGACTTTGTGAGTCTGCCATGTTCTATATATGCACTGCAGGTAGTGTAGAAGAGAGACGGAACAGAGGAGCAGACATGAAGTTAACATCAGTAATCAAAAATTAATTCCATAACGTCAGAAAAATTTTATAATAGGGGTGGAAATCCCTATTATAGGAGTGACCCAAAATATCATGTGTTGCTCAGCAGTGATATTAGATTCAGATTGTATCATACCCAGTATATTGTTGTGCATGACAGAATAGTCATAACTGTGTAATTGAAGATGAAAGACCCTTCAAAATATATTGTCAAGTAGAGTTAAACCCAAAAATCTTATATTATCAATACAATGGTATAATATTTTTTTATCACAATGGGAAGTATCACAATATATTGCCATATTGATTCATATTGTCTTTTATTATTTAATCTTGGGTAAAGCAACATTTCACATTTCATTGTTATCTTTTGCCATATGATGAAGATTTCAGGTTACACTGTCTTTCACATCCCAAATCCAGAGGGCAGATTAACCCTGAACCTTGGTGCAGGCTGATCCATTTGAAAATGTAGAAAATGGGTGTTTTGGCTATACGTAGGCTGCATCTTGCATCCTAATTTGCCATAAAATGAATAGGGTTGCAGGGATTAACTATATACATATATATATATATATATATAAACACAATATATATATAGACATAGCAGAATAGAAAACACAGAGCTTCCAACTTCCTTGGTGAAACTTTGTGCTAATGTGCCTGACTAGACTCATCAGAGGTTCCCTGAATGGCTTGATCCGTAGCATCAGGGGGATTGGATTACAGTAGTGCCTAAGACCTGCCGTGAAACCACCCGGTTTGAACTGTTAAACGAACCCATTGACCTCCTGCCCCCATGTCAGTGATGGCTCCCTCTTGTGGTTGTACTGAGACTAATCGTCATGGAGAGGGATTGGGGAATTAGACACGGTTAGTCTTTGTGAAAATGAATGTGGCCCAGAAGTCCTTGTGGAACCCTAGATGTAGATGATTGGCTTCAGAAACCTTGGGAGCGGATCTTCATGGTGTCACTTTTCTCCATCATAAAGAGTGAACTGAATGGACAGATTCAGATGCTTCATTTTGACTTCTGTTTTAAAGCCATTTCACAGTCAAAGATATGTTGACACAAATAAATCCATGTGTTTCTAATACGATGGTAAAAAATCTGTACACTGTGCAATTTAAATAATAAAAGATCTGCTTTAATATGTAGCTCACTGTGGACATCAGTTAACAATGTCCATTAATTTACATTTTCAATCACTTAAATTATCTGTGCACACGACGAATGCAGTGACCATTTCTAATATACCCAGCCATGACCAGTTGTAACTAGCTAGTTCAGGTATGAAATGCACAGTGATGCATAGCCCTGTTTTCCTTGTTTAATAATGTTACACAAAGTTGCATAAGCAAGTCCAGCATGTGACCTTCTCCTTGACCACTGTGTACTCTGTTCCTCCCATCAGGAGCCAACGAAACTGTATGCCCCAGTAGCAGTTGAGAAGAGAGAGCCAATCCGGGTTCTCTCACTCTTTGACGGTATTGCTACAGGTGTGTATGTGCAGAGACATGTGTGTGAGTGTTACACTTGGCCACATGCAAACAAAATATCCTTGTGACTAATGTGACTTGGAACATTGCTGATCCTAGTATTTTCTTGTCTTTGGCATCTTAATTCTCTGAACTTTGACATTCTCCCCAGGCTTGCTGGTGCTACGGGACCTTGGCATCCAGGTTGACCGTTACATAGCCTCAGAGGTGTGTGAAGACTCCATCACCGTGGGCATCGTTCGACACCAGGGTCGCATCCTATATGTGGGCGATGTCCGTAACGTCACACGCAAACATGTGAGTGGCTCTGCATTCTCCCATCTTCTCACCTTTTCATCCAGTCACTCTCTTTTTCTACTTCCCTTTGGTGGAGAACCCTGTACAGATGTGCTTTCATTAATGCATAGAGCCCTGCACAGTTGTAAATTGTTTGTTGTTCTTCAACTTTCCTAAAAACAGATGTTTCTCCTTCTACATTCCTTATGATTTCTGTAGGATTATGTTTAGCTCCCTAGGGGCTGCATCATATTAGTGCCAGATGTATTGAGAATATTTTCATTGGTTGGAGGGCTGTCACTTGTAAATCTTGATATGAGGAAAGATTCTTTGATTCTGAGAATTTGTGGGTGTGGAGGGGAGTGGGGGTTAGTATGTTAAACCATATGGATCTATAAATATTCGGTAAACGCATATGATCATGTACCACTGTACCACTGGTGCTACCATAACAAGCTGTTTAGAAGTATTTCATTCAATCCATATGTTTATGTTTTTCAGATTTTGTTTCACAATCACAATTGGACTGACAAGCAATGGTTAAGGCAATTGTAACGTGTGCATATTACATTGCTTTTTATTTAGGTGTGCTGTGGTACTGTTGCTCTGGTGACGTAATTTAATCTATGGGATGTGTCCAGAATTACCCTTAAATTATAATTACCCTTAGAAATATGTTACTGTTGCTGTTACTGCTGCCTTGTGATCCTGCCTTGTTGAGTCTACTATTGCTGCTAATAATAATATTCAGAGAGAGGAGGAGTAATTACCAGAGGCCATTTGATTGTGCAATTGGAACATTTTATTTAATATATAATAACCACAAATCACCACAGTTGGGCAAAAATATTGAATATATTACTATAAATGTGTTAGTAATGTATTCTGTTACGATAGATAAAAGGTTATGTATTCAGAATACGTTTTGAGTAAATAAAAACATTTTTTAAATCTATATAAAACCATTAATGGTTTACTTTTCTTTTATCAACATGAATATTTATTATTGCCTTTCATAACATTTGCCTTTGTAAAAGTATTATTATTATTGCTTTTTTGTAAAAGTATTCTCTTTCTCTTTTTTTTTTACTGTATTATAAATACTGAGGTGTGAAATGGACTTCATTTTTTAATTCTTAAAGCATATTGCCAATTCATGTATTTCTTTATATCCTAACCCTAACTATGTGGTAGTAGCCTGGCAGGAAACACACTCATCTATGAACCAGAAGACCACAAAGTCACAGATTCAAACCCCACATACAACATTGTGTTCCTGTAAAATGTAAATGCATCACACATCAACTATTTACACACATCATATTCTGTCCAATAATCACAATTTGATGCTGGGTTGACGCATACCTTAGATACCTTCCCTCTGCCACAACAATCATATTTCTTTATGTTTCATCAGAAAACATGAATGACAGCAGCTACCATGATTTTGCAGCACTGACATTTTTAGCTTAACAGCCTCAGTTACAGAGCTGTGTTATTCCCCCACCTGTGAAAGCTGCTGTTAATGCTGTTTCATCCACGGACATGATACATTCGCTGAAAATACCCAAGGGCAGGGTGGGCTGCTCTTATTGAAGCCCATTCATGTTTATTTCTAATAACCGCCCCTGGACAAAGTGAGGTATCTAATTAGAACTGTTTTTTTTTTTTGTTGGTACCCGGTTTTTCTAAATCATGGGGGAAAACCTTCTTGGCAGACACTATGCAGTTTTACTGCCGATGTTGAGGTATCATGTTTAGTGTATCAGAAAAAAAGAATATGTCTAATTTTAAGATCATTTTGACACCTCAGCCACTTACAGTATTTATTCTGCCATTATGGTCTAAACTATTATATGGATACTAGCAACCTGAATATGAGACATTTGGTGTCCAGAAGATATTGTTTTGTATAGGCACATAATTTAGTTAAGTGCATTCTTGCACAGCATAGGCATTATATATATCTGCTTACCACATGTGTCTGAGCTTGAATGGATAAGTATCATATTTAGAATAATAGGTTATATAGGTGTGCCTGTAATTCAACACTCCTTCCTTGTCCTCAGATTCAGGAATGGGGTCCCTTTGACCTGGTGATAGGAGGCAGCCCATGTAATGACCTCTCTATTGTCAATCCAGCCCGGAAAGGCCTTTATGGTAAACATTTTGTGTTATAATAATGTTGCATTTTATGAGTGCATATGTTTGTGGGCTATCAGACATTTGTCTGTGGTGAACTTCTTTCATGAACACATTTTATTTGAAAGTTAGGGTGTTAGGGTGTTAGTAGCCTAGTGGGTAACACACTCGCCTATGAACCAGAAGACCCGGGTTCGAATCCCACTTACTACCATTGTGTCCCTGAGCAAGACACTTAACCCTAAGTTGCTCCAGGGAGACTGTCCCTCTAACTACTGATTGTAAGTCGCTCTGGATAAGGGCGTCTGATAAATGCTGTAAATGTAAATGTAAATGTAAATGAATAGGGCCTTGTCATAATGAGTTTATACACTGAAAGTTCAAGATATAATTCAACAAGATAGGCTTGAGGTATATGGTAACGATTGTATTTCATGTTTATATAGTTTGCTTTGTAAAATGTATAGTTACATAAAAGAAAAGCAGGCAAATAAGCAATGTATAAATAATGATATAATGATCCTTTTTTCTGTGTACAGCCACAGCCAGTTTTCATAGAAATAGCTTTTTTTAGTTTATAGTGAGAACATAGGTAATGTGTCTCATGCAGTTTATATATGTGTTTATATTCCAGAGGGCACTGGCCGTCTGTTCTTTGAGTTTTACCGACTGCTACATGAGGCTCGGCCAAAAGATGGTGATGACCGGCCCTTTTTCTGGCTTTTTGAGAACGTGGTTGCCATGGGTGTTAGTGACAAGAGGGACATCTCTCGCTTCCTGGAGGTACTTTCACAAATTACACTTACACACAATATTCCCTGTATACAGTCATCATTGCCAGTCTGTAAGGTGGTGTAGGCTAATTTGATTATTGCTGCAAATCCACAGTTTGTATGCTAATTAAAGGAGTAGATTATCTGAAGAGTTATCTCAAATGGGTTTGAGCTGGCTTCAATCAATCAATTCAATCCATTTTTATTTGTACAGCGCTTTTTACAATGTACAATGGCACAAAGCGCTTCACATTAGACCAGTGCTCAAGGCCCATAGTGAGCAGTCCAAGGCAACAGTTGGCGAGAAAAAACTCCCTGGAAAAGTAAGAAACCTTGAGAAGAACAAAGGCTCAGCAAAGGGGAGCCCATCCTCCTCTGTTCATGTCAGGTCACTGATGTAGTGCATCCAGGGGCTGCCAGGAAAGTAATCAGTAGCTAATCACAATTATTCTAGCAGTACCTCTCGGTCCGGTCCATTAGGTCCACCATCCAGGCCAAGTTTTTTTTTGTACTGAGGACAGGATAGAGTGCCCTGATGACTGGGTTGCCATCTTGTGGTTGTTTTCTGTATTGTATGTACTTTGTCAATAGCTGGTTTTATCGCTTTACTACAAAATTCATTTATTCCATACATGTCAATTTTAATGATCATTTTAATGCTTCTTAACTACCAATATGGCATTCCTTACCTTTAATTAAAGAATGGACAAAATGAAGTGACCTAATCCCCTCCTCTGTAGTGTAACCCTGTTATGATCGATGCCAAGGAGGTGTCCGCTGCACACAGAGCGCGTTACTTCTGGGGCAACCTGCCTGGAATGAACAGGTAACGCTCTCACACTATTGCACAGGCTTACTGAATGTAAAACAGAAATATTAATGAGATTTCTTATGTCCTGATACTATCAGACCATTGACTGCCATGGCCAATGATAAGCTGGACCTACAGGATTGTCTGGAACATGGCCGCACAGCAAAGGTGAGAAGGAGTATGTGCATGTCCATGTATGCATGTCTTACCATCATAGAATTCATTAGATAATGTTTTAGTTTTTTGTGTTAGTTCTCATTGCATAATATTTTTTCCTTATTATTATTCTATAATAATGCTGATCATATAATGTGATAGCTGTGTTTAGTTTGTCATTAATCATGTATGATGACTCTGTCTGCCATACCAGGAGACTCCCCATGACACATATAGACAGCCATTTCACCTTCTGAATTCCTTATTTATTGCATTAAAATGTGATATATATATGTTATTTCTGTACAGTTACACCATTTGAGAAGCATGTCTTGAGAAGCATCAAAGTCAGACATAGACAACTGTACAATAATTGGCAAATTGTAGTTTGGCTAAAATGATTCCAGAGATTGATAATGACAAGATGTAGACAACTTCCCATATTTGGTTTTATGGACTTAATGTTTTCTGCCTAATAACGTCACTGCCTATTTAACTTTTACATGCCTCGTTTTTTTTGTTTCTTGCATTGTTGCAAAGAAACAAAAAAACAAATCAAATTGACATTAATAATATAATACATATGATAACAATACAATTCATACAATCTAGCTAATACAAGCTAATACCTATGCATGGTTAGACCACCCATTATTCTGAGTTTACTGCTCTTTGTGAGCATTAGATTGATGATTTAATATGGAATTGATCTTGAAAGTCAGCCACAACAGCAGGTAGCTCTCATTCACCATGCATCTGAGCAGATCTTGATGCAAGCTATCCTTGCATATTCGCAACTCCTGATTGGGCAAACAGAGCGGTGGGGCGTCGTAGGTGGCGTGGCTCATTTGAAAGCTGGGTTTGTCTTGTAGTTCGGCAAAGTGAGAACCATCACCACTCGGTCCAATTCTATCAAGCAGGGCAAAGACCAGCACTACCCCGTCTTCATGAACGATAAGGAGGACATCCTGTGGTGCACTGAGATGGAGCGGTAAGACAGTGGCCAGGGGCAGGGCAGGAAAGAGCTTGGACTCTTGGGTGGGGCAGCAGGGTGGCATAAACGAGGTGTTGGAAGAAGAAACACGGGGTCATAGGTGATGATTCTGAGATGTTTGTGCTGTCTGTGTCAGAGGATTTGTCTTGAGACTGTGTTAGTTTTGTCTGCTTAGGGATGTGCGATTTCACAGATGTATTATATATGATAATACTTCCTTATAGGGCTGCAACTATCGATTATTTTAATAATCGATTAATCTGATTAATCGTAGAATCGGGTTAGAAAAAAACAAAAAAAACAAGAAAAGCATTCATTTCCAACCCTTTATTCAAAAACAGAACCAAAATCTTTAGAAAGTGCACAAACATGTTGCTCCTTGAGCTGTTATAATAATAATAAAATAAAAAAATGGACTAACACAAAAAACATACACATGTATGCTTTACATCTGCCAAATATAGACTTTTTTTTAAAAAAATAAAGTGCCACCTGAGCTGCCAGAACGATAAATAATTTATAAAAAAATAAAGAACAATACAAATCAGAAAATTTAACAGGATTTGTTTGAATGTCAGAACTTGTTCTCAGCAAAGAACACACTCACAAACTCTCACACTGACACACACACACACACACACTGCAAAAAATTATTTTCTAACTTAGTAGTTTTGTCCTGATTTCAGTCCAAATCAGGACAAAAAAATCTAAATCTTAAATCAAGATACATTTACTAGACACATGAAATAGCATAAGAAATTATGTCTTGTTTTCTGATAAAACATCTCAAAGTTAAGTGATTGTTTGTTTAAAACAAGCAAAATGATCTGCCAATGGGGTAAGAAAACTAATCTTAATGAGATCTAATCTCAAACAGAAGTTTTAAGCATCACTTAATTTTCTCATGCCATTTTTCTTGTCTAGTAATCTTGATTTAAGATTTTTTAGATATTTGGACTGGAAACGAGACAAAATTACTTGGTAAGAAAAGCTTTTTTTTGCAGTGTAGCTATACATGACAACAGATTGAAAAATGAATGGTCCAAAAAAGGCTAGTGAATAAAAACATGTCTTTAGTCTTTTAATGCAAAGTAACTATAGCACCCCTGCTTTACTACTATTATTAACGAGCTAACACTAACTTGTCATACTTGTCAAGCTGGATGACGGGTAAACATTTACATTTACAGCATTTATCAGACGCCCTTATCCAGAGCGACTTACAATCAGTAGTTACAGGGACAGTCCCCCTGGAGCAACTTAGGGTTAAGTGTCTTGCTCAGGGACACAATAGACGAGTCGTCCACGCGGAGACACAGAGAACAGTCCGAACGCTGTTTCATTCCCCCCTCCACACCTGTAGGTGGCGCTGTAAGTCCCTGTCTAGTTCTCCTCCGCGGCGAGTTAAACACCAGCACCAGGGACATTACGTTCCTCACTTCAAAACGGAACAAAAGTAGGATTCTGTAGCAACTTACCCTGCTGCTGAACTCCCTTCCTCCTCATCAAACACGCGTTTCAGGTGCTGGATCATTGCTGTGGTGCTCCCGTGCCGTGCCATGTCGCTTTTGCATATTTTCGCACAAATTTCTCTACCTCCGCCATGTGTCTGTCCTCTACCTCCGCTTGTTTTTTTATTTTTGCTCCGCGCTGTCTATGAGGAGCCAAACTCTGCTAGCATCTGTGCGTGAGAGAGACCGAGTGTGTTCACTCCGCTCCGCGCTCAAATAAAGTTTTTTTTAAATAATCAAACGTGTCCGCGTCGCGCGACATAACGAATCGATTAGGAAATTCGTTGCCAACACTTTTAGTAATCGATTTTTATCGATTCAATCGATTCGTGGTTGCAGCCCTACTTCCTTATATACTTCCTTGCAGGTGTGTTTATGCTGTTTGTATGAACTGTAGTTGTGTAAATTTGCCTGTTGTACATGTAGAGTGTGTGTTTGTGTTGTGAGTGTGTAAAAATGTATGTGAATGGCCATTTATATCTTCTTCTTCTTTTTTTATCTCTGGTTTCTAGCGTGTTTGGATTCCCCGTCCACTACACAGATGTGTCAAACATGAGTCGACTAGCGAGGCAAAGGCTTCTGGGAAGGTCCTGGAGCGTCCCTGTCATTCGACATCTCTTTGCCCCACTGAAGGATTATTTTGCCTGCGTTTAAGGGAAAAAATGCAAGAATGCCCTGCCCTCTTTACGACCTTCTTCAAGGGCTGACTCCGCCCCCTCCTGTCGTCATGACCCCGCCCCTTTCCTGAGACCATGTAGATCCAGCCCCAAACTTTTTACTGTTTCTGCAGAGGTGCTATCCATGGAACTGATTTTCAGCAAATCAGAAAAAAAAATTCAAAATATTTTAATGCACATATTTCATGCTATGTCCTTGTTTTTTATCTTTTATTATTTTCTTCTTGCTATTGCTTTGATTATTGTTTTTTATGACTTTCTGATCTGTGTGTATGAGCTGTTGTGGCTTCCCATTTCCAACACTGACAGAGAGATTGACACAGTGAGAGGCCAGCGTACTGTGAACATGTGTGCGTGCGTGTGTAGACGGGGTGTCTGGGACATGTTCGGAGCACAAGATGAAGGACGAACAGGAGGGGGATTTTAGTCCTTCTTTTAACACCCCCTGCCCCGAGACCGCCGCATCCACACATCTTCCGAATCCGTGGTCAGGGTTGCGACGAGTCTCTCCTCTGCAGTACACATGCCCTCTCTCTGCTCAGGCCTGTCAAAGGGAGCCCTCGCAACCAAACAACACACATGTCACCTGTTCCCACCCAAACACACAATACTGTTTACAGGTCAAACGAAAAACATTTAACCGAGGTACTACATGCTACTGCTCAGCTACAGCACCACCTTACTGGTGACCAAAGCTAATGGTGCTCTCTTTTCTGCCTCTCTCTGTCTCATGCTCCTGCTCACTGTTTCCACCTCGACTTCCTCTCTTCTTCTCCGTCTCAGCGATATACACTCAGCCACGCTCACGAGGCCTTACTACTGGGACACACAGGTGCACACACATACAACAAACATACACACCCAGACGAACTAATACACACTTAGCAGGGTGGGCCGCGTGTGTTTCTCACTCTAGTCTTCTGCGTGACCTCTGTGTAACCTTGTATGAAATGCAATATCAATTTTGACGGAAGAGCTCAGATTGCAACTAGCAGAGAGGCATTGAGAATTTTTTAATATGATTAATATTATTTTCCTTATTGCTATTATTATTATTTGAAATGTGTATTCAAAGGCGAAAATGGGGCTTTTAATCAGAGAGATGGAAAAAAAAACAGTGTCTCCTTTGTTAATTGTTGTGGCTTTAAGTATTTCCCCCAGCCACAAGGGGGCAGCAGCACAAATTACAGCACTCCTTTTGTGAGTGGGGGAGTTGCAATTTTGCATTAGCCCAAAACTTAGTACCTTAACAAAGCTTACCTGGTCCCCAAGTGAAGGCAACCGCGTCACCAGCTCACATCATTTCTACTGTATTACGAACAGTGGTTCTGTCATTTTTACTGTAAACCTCTCAGATACTGGAGTCTTCACTGTACTGGTGCTTGTGTGTGTGCTTATGTGTGTATATGTGTGTGAGTGCCTACGTGTGTACGGGATGGTGGAGGCAATGGGGGAGGTGGCGGGATGGCGGGGCGGGGCGTGAATGAACGGGCGCGGTTTTCTATCGAGATGTACTTGCCTCAAGCCCGCGAGCCTCGCCCCCCCACCCCCCCTTCCCCCTCACACACAAACGCACACAAATACATGCACGCTCTTCTTTAATGTCTCTAGAGTACAGTAGGCTCTTTATCAGGTGCAGAAACTTAAGAAAACGTACTGTGAGACAGTCAATTAGTTCAGCCGGTCGAGCCAGCACAAACACTAACTGGCTCGATAGCGATTACGGAAAGCTGTCGGTGGACACCGCTACACTCAGACGCTCTCTGCTGCCAGGGCTTCTGGGAAGGTGGCCCCGAGGGTCACATGGTGCTCCCAGAACTTCCTGCCTCTTAGGGGTCATGGCCTATTTTAAACATGGGTGCTCAACGTTCTCTCCACAACCCTTCCGATCAGGTCTAGGCATAAAAATCGATTTCCTGGGCTGTTTGTGTTAGTCTGTCTATTAGGCTATACTACTTACTGTAGGCTTCAGGGGATATTTTGATACCAACACCGACCTAAGGGGATTCCTTATCAGCTGAAGTGTTAACAAGTGATGTCTTTGTTGTGACATGTTGTGAATTATTTAACACCCCCTTACAGTAAGTTGAGGGGCTGAAACTGTAGGAAAGGCCTCTGCACTGGATCTATATAGCTACCATTTGCAAATGACAGAAACCCTCTTGATCCAATCAAGTGTTGGCCTGGATATCCTTCTGTTTGTCCAGACTGAACAGTTCCGTCTGGCTCGGTTGAATAACACACACACATACACACACGCTCTCTCTTTCACACACAAACACAGACACACATACAACACAACTGGACAAACACAGGCCATATCCCATTTCTGTGCTGAAACAGATTGACATCCAGGCTTATTCAGAATAATTATTATTGAGAAACAAAATATTAAATAGTTGTACATAGGTATGTTTGCCTTTTGCTGTTTTTTAAAATCATTTTATTATGTTTTGTGTGCTAGCTGTCTTTCAATGGCCTTTGGGTTGTGCAGATGTGATTCTTTACTGTTATATAATCATGTTAGTCAGAATGCCATGGGGAGGGGCCGAGATGGAGGTTCTGTGATAATAAGCTAAGGAGCAGTTAGAATGGGGGCGGGGCCCAAGACTCCGCCCCCATTTTGTATTTATGAACTGCATAGGTTGATCACTTGATTGGCAGGTGAATTTGTGAGATCTATCCAATAACCTGTTAACAGCTTTAAAGCAGATGGTGCTTCTCTGCAAACTTGCAGGAGGTTATTTTGTTTGAATGAATCTTTGAAAAGAGGGAATATGTTTCAAAAAGGTGCTAAACAATTTTATCTGAAATAATAAGAAAAAATATATTGTTAGGAATTAAAAATCGTCTTGACAATGACTGTTTTTAAGTTGTCGTAGTAATGGAAAAGCACTATTGTTTTACTCTTTTATGAATATATTAAAAGGCATTTTAACTTTGTACTTGATAAAATGTTAAAAAAAAAATAAAAATGGACAGATTCATGTGTTTTAGCCTAGACATTGGTGTAGTCTGTGCCTATCTGTTGGAACCTTATGTACTCATTCTGGACATTAGTGATCCATCATGGAAGAACTGTGCACTGTTACATACTCGCTTCATACCTGGCTGCAAAACTACATTCCTCCTCCTTGCCGTAAATTCAGTTTTGTACACTGGCTTTAGGTTTATTCAACTATACTGTTTATTTTGTGTTTTTTTTTTTTTCATTATTTTGTTAAGTAATTATTATAATTGTTGCCTTGGTATTTATTGCCCATAGTCATGTCCTGGTCCTTGTCATCTCCTTTTTTACTCGTTATCTCTCTTAATATCTCTCACTGACTTTTTCCTTTCTGCTCTCGGCCTGGATTTATCAAGTATCTGCACCATTACAAACTTAACTTCTTGTTTGTTTCTTAGTAATATGCGCATAAAATGCATATTTGAAATAGAATGACATTGCGTTTACATGTTATGTAAAATTATTAAGGAAAACTGTAGAGAATATTCAAGTGTTGTCCTGAAACATTTGGCTCCAAAAAATAAAAATGGCACTGGATGCATTTTGCACCTTCCAACAATGCTAATACTGAAAAAACGAAATTTTCCTTACCCTTCACCTAGGAACTCTGTCTTTCTCCCCCCTCCCCGTCCCTGCCAGCCTTCTATCTTTCTCCAGACTCTCTTTCCTTATTGCTGTGTCACTCGGTGGCTGTAGTTCTGTTTGTGGTTTTTGGTGACATAGCTCTCCGTGGTTTATAGCCTACTCCTTCGTAAGGTTGGTGCGTACAGGAAGTGTAGCAGTCAGAGTCCACCCGCCCCCCCCATCGGCATCCTCTCATTACCGCCGAGAGAAGATAGAGGAAACTAAGGACTCCTTTCTTGTGTACTTGTGCTGGAAAACACTTGAATTAAATGTACTGTTTTTGTGCAAATCAAACCCCAACAATGTTTGTCTTTCTTGGCTCCCTAAATTTAAAGGTACATGTCTTGTTCATTTAAATTGTTCTCATTGTAATGAACCTAAACTGAAACAAGCCCAACGTTAAGAGAACGATCAGTTCTGGGGAAATTAAATCCATTTAAAGCAAGATTTAAAAATCAAGTTTTAAAATTAAGACCTTAGATTATTTATAAAAGACTACTTCTAACATTTTTAGATTAATTTCCCCAAATTAATAAAATATTTATTCTTATTTTAACATTATGAACATGGCATATATTGCACAGTTGCATGTTTCTTGCATATCTAAAAATGTAAACCATCATTTATCAAATAGAAGTGGACCAGGAATCAATCCATGTGGGACTCCATCAAAATTGTCAGAGTGTATTAAATAAATTGCTGGCTTTAGATTAGAAAGTTGCTAAACTGTCGTTTCCCCTTCAAAAGTCCTTTAAAACACATTGTGGTATCAGTCATTATGGTGTCCATATATCATATAAGTGTTTATATTATTCTTGGGCGTCTGTAATTGTTTACAATTTCATCCTTGAGTTAAATACACTTTTGCGTATCAACATTTTTCCACTTTTTATTTATCAACATTATTTACCACTTACACTCACAAAACATTGTGAATTGTAAATTATTTACATTTACAGCATTTCTCAGGCGCCCTTATCCAGAGCAACTTACAATCAGTAGTTACAGGGACAGTCCCCCTGGAGACACTCTGGGTCAAGTGTCTTGCTCAGGGACACGATGTTGGTAAGTGGGATTTGAGCATGGGTCTTCTGGTTCATAGGCAAATGTGTTACCCACTAGGCTACTACCACCACAGTAAATTGTGGTTAATGCACACAGGTAGAGCCCCCCTGTGAGGAATTTTGGGTATTAGATAAACTATTAGAACAACTAGGTTTGTTGGGAAGATATTTCACAATGGACAGAATAAGTTCAGAATGGCTTATCTCTGAGTGAAATGTCTTTTAGGAATATTTTTTATCATGTCAGGACTTAAAAATTTTTTTAGAGCATCTAGTTAACCAAGAAGGTCCTCCAACTGATTAAAGGCTCGAGTTGCCTCTTCGGGCCTCAGGCAGCCATTCCTGAAGCCCCGCCTTCCCCCGTCTCTCCTCCCGAGTCGTCCAATGCCAACCGCTCCTGATTGGCGGACACACCCGCCAC
Source organism: Denticeps clupeoides (assembly GCF_900700375.1). Taxonomy (NCBI): domain Eukaryota; kingdom Metazoa; phylum Chordata; class Actinopteri; order Clupeiformes; family Denticipitidae; genus Denticeps; species Denticeps clupeoides. The sequence continues at coordinate 74,023 of NW_021629733.1, read as the reverse complement.
TCAGCAGCCCGGAGGACGGCGTGGCCCCGCCCCTGCCGGTCGCGCCGGGCATCTGCAGGCTGCTCCGTGGCAGCTGTCACAGCCTCGCGCGCGCGGAGGAGCTCGGTGCGACACAACGCGGCGACAAGGGCAGCGGCTTTAGCGTTTCTCTACTCAATTCCAGGTACGTCGTGCGTCGGGGCGGTGAAGGGTGGGGTCTTTTTTTTTATTTTGGAGGTTTTGCGCGCGCTGTTGTGCGACCTGCCCCTCGTATCGCGTTCTGTGGGGAATAATGGGAATAACGGGAATAATGGGAATAATCGTCGCTGCGTGTGTAAGGGTTCCCGTTATACACCCAGGCCCGCGTTATTATTTACTCTATGCAACAAATCGGATTTTTAAAACATTTTTATTTTACGCGACGCCGTCGAATTCTGTGAGCGGCTGTGTGTGGATCCGTCCCAGCGTGGTCTCATGGGGGTCTGGACCGCGGTGAGAGTCCGGCTCGCTCGGCTGTGTAGGCCTGGAGGCTTCTGGGGTGAGTCTGCAGGGTGTGATGGGCAGACCGGCTCGCTCCTATTGTGTGGAGGCACGTAATGGAGGGTCGTGTGTTCGAAAGCGCCCAGCATCCTTCGCGTCGCCCTTTTTTCGCCCCACGATGCCTTAGAATAAACTCAACGGAACCGATCATTACAGAAAATTAATGAGCCACAATTACTTGACGCCATCGTTGGTTTTCTCTGTGTGTGTGTGTGTGTGTGTTCTGGGGGTTGGGGGATGGGTGCAGCAATCCAACATTTTGCACTACTCATGCAATTAACGCATTAATGCGTGGAACCGCCGAAACAATCTGCTTTAATTAGCTCTTCTATTTAAAAAAATGACCTTAAAAGATTCCATGGCTCCGATCTGCATAATTTCCCAGTCATGCGGATGATCCCACCATTCCCCCGGCCTGGGCTGCACACAGATTTCCTCAGGAAGTGCTCCGCCCTCATTTCGCACCCACTTTCATTCTGGAGAGAGTGGGTGAAGCCCGGCGATGCGGCGGCCGCCGTCAGGGATTATTCATTGTCCCCGCAGCCCTGTCATTGTCGACTGGGGTATCGGAGCGAGAGAGAGAGAGAGATATGGAGATGGAGAGAGAGCGAGACGGCAGCTGCTTCCCCCTGTCTCCACGCATTTGGACAATGCATGGGCACACAGATACACACACACACACACACACAGCACATGCATGCTTACTCCCAATGTGGCCACGATGCTGATGATGTCATGGTGCGTGTGTATGTGTGTGTGCTGAAGAGCCACACCCCCTGGGCTGTGCCCCGCTAAAGTGTGTATGGTGTGTGTGTGTGTGTGTTGTATATTTCTATTTTGTATTGTGTGTGTAATCTATGGCTGACCTACTTACATACGGACCGTGTACTTTCATCTGTGGGCTGTTTTTAGCGCCGCAGTTTAGAATTTTGTGAAAAAAAAAGGTCAGAGGCTTCAGTTTGCGGAACATATGCCGAGTCGCAATTAGTGACGATGTGAAATATTCAATATTAATTACTGCACCGCAGCTGCTAACCTGCTTTCTTCCCACCCCCCCACCCCCTCCTCAGGCTGGCCGGTACTGTAACATCATCATCTTCATCATGCGCGCTTCGTAAAAAGGGTGTGTCTCACATACATGTGTGTGCGTGTCTCGCGAACAGCTGCTCTTCGGCCGAGTGAGAAGTCGTTGCGAGGCCTGTTGTTGGGCATCAAGACCCCAAAACCCGTACAGCACTAATGCACATTAATAAGACACACACAGACACAGAAATAACTCAGAGGTCCAGTAATGTTCTCTGTGTGTGTGTGTGTGTGCGTGTGTGTGTGTGAGGCTGCATATTTATTTTGGATACTGACTGAGCAAACCCAACACGGAGTGTTTGATGTGTGAGGGTGTGTGTGGCACAGTGTATGTGCAGTGCAGGATTTTTTGCGGTATGGTTCCAAGCTATGGGATTTTCGGATCATGTTGAGTGGAACATTTCCATTTTGGTCCCTTAAATACGGAAGAGGAGCCTTATGTGTGTGTTTGTGTTGGGGTTTAACATCTTTCCACTAACCATGAGTGTACCGGCTGTGTGTGGTTTTTTTGGTGGAATTATTGATTTTTGTGTCCCCTGCCCCACCCACATCACCCCATCTGCTCTCTTTGTGTGCCTTCTTCTCTCTTGCTCTTTCTTCACTTGATGGCTCAGCAGGTCAGTTTATGACACATTAGCTCCAGTCAGACGTTGAATCGTCATGCCGGGATTTCATTCATGCCTCCTTAGTCTCATAACAGACACCATACAGATGAACAACGGGACTCGGGAAATTATGACCGTGCAGATTATCAGACATTCCAACTGTCACCCGTTTTTGGAGATTTTTAGTAGGAGAAAGCTCAGCATACTCACTCATTCTTTCCTCACACACACACCTATGGTCAACTCAGAGTTGCCCATCCACCACGTCTACATGCCTTTGGACAGCTGGAGAAAACCCAGAGAACCTTTAAAAGTTCCCCAATGAGGACAATTTTTTTATTATTATTTAACATTAATATAAGTTCCCCTAGCCTGTCTATGGTCCTGCAGTGGCTAGAAATGGCGATAGGTGTAAAGAGTGCTTTGTTCATTATGCTTCACTGTTCATAGAGCAACTCAGACAGTCGGATCTGGAATTTGTCCCCTTATGTCGTCATCGTCCACCCAGAGAATTTCCCACCCCTCCCCTAAAACATTATCTACACCGACCATCATGGCTTGAAATGTGCAAAGCATTGCAGTTGCTTGGTGATTGGATGTTTCTTAGTTCTGTGACGCGAGACTCTGAAGGACCAGTCGGTTAATTAGATTTTTTCTGGAAAAACATGGACACGTCCTGCCTGCGGCAAACATTTTGGTATAATCGATGGATCTCAATGCAGATGTGGATATTCTGCATCAGTGCAGTGCAGAGCATTATCGATTATATCATAATGATGTTGCTTGTTGAGTTTCTGGAGGCGGCATTAAAAATTCTTGCCATGATCTCAGTATAGCGCCGCTCCGGGTCGGAGTTTCATGTTGCGCGTTGCGGCACAAATTCTCACACGACCAATAACATCAAAGCGGGCAAGTGTTCTTTCTACCACTTCAAAATACACAAAGCAGGAATGGAGGAAAAGGTGATCTTAACAGTCTCTGAGTGTCCAGAGATCTACAACAAGGGTCTTACAGGGTTTGTGGCTTCATGCTGTAATGGGTTTGTGTCGCTGTGTATTGGAGCAAACTCTGGTGACTTCTGGGGTTTCCATCACGCCCTCTATTTGTTATGCTTACAGCACGCCCGGGTAAATGTCGATAACCACTCGTACATGAGACAGGGACATTACATGAACCAAACGTTACTGCGACCAGTGAAGGTTCACACCTCTCCTTATTATCATTTAAAGCTACAGGCACCAAATTGGCGCGTCCTGGGAAATCGCATTGTGGGTCAAAGTGGCTGTAATTCTGCACCAAGGCTGAAATTCGGAAAGAGACTTCAGATACAGTATTAGGGGATCACTAATCACCAAAAAAATTTCATGGACCTTTACCACGTTGAATATTAATTGCGGCATTAATTTGGACAGCCCAATTCCAGACGCATATTATTTCTGTGTAATTACAGGATTCGTAAGACGTGTAATAAATACATGAAATTCATGATCTACTAAATAGGAGGTGCTGACCCCCGGAGTTACTATGGAAATCAGACTGATGCCTTGATTGACAGGGCTGAGCATGTTCAGCCAGGTTTACCATGGTTAGGGAGCTACAGTAGTACATTTTCAGCTGACAGCAGCAGACCCGAACAACGCCACAAGGGTTGTGACAGTGTCTAGCCACTCTCTGCTTTTGAGGGAACAGCCTCACATCTTTTGTGAAGAACTGTAGTCGACTTTACTTTGTGCCAGAGTCTGCTTCTTTTACACAATAAGTGGTCCATTTACATTTACATTTACATTTACAGCATTTATCAGACGCCCTTATCCAGAGCGACTTACAATCAGTAGTTACAGGGACAGTCCCCCCCTGGAGACACTCAGGATTAAGTGTCTTGCTCAGGGACACAATGGTAGTAAGTGGGGTTTGAACCCAGGTCTTCTGGTTCATAGGTGGGCGTGTTACCCTCTAGGCTACTTCCACCCTGTCCATGTCACATTGCACCGACGTTTGGGTGACAGGTCACACATTTTGCGATCTAGAAGGGCAATTTAGTGTCATTTGCTTGAAAAATGATCAGTAGTAGTTAAACATTAAAGAGCCATGCAGCATTAGGGACAGCCGCAGCCCAGAACTGATTTGGACTGTTATCACGTGAGGCATGATGCATGCATCATCTTCATCACAAAAATAATCAGGACCCTGTGCCAGTCAGGAGAATGAGCTTCTGTTTCCAAGGTAACAAGCTCTGGACTCAATTTAGAATCGTTTTTTAAAATCTCTCTCCCTTGCTCATTTCTGGTGCTCATTGCATGCACTGTATTTTTCCATACCCGTACCAGAACAATGGCGGTTCCTGAGCTCTACTGTTACTTTTTTATTTTTCAGTCAATTTCAGCAGATTCAATAACCAAATTTTTTTTTAAAGTTGGCACCTGCTCCATGTTGTTCCTTTTCCTGCGGGTTTGAAGGGATTGACACTTTCTGTTGGAAATAATGTTATAAAATGAATCAGGACTAAAGAAAAACAAAAATCGTAATGCGCTCGCACAAATGAAACCAGGTGAGCCCTGCATGCGACATCATCCAGATTTCTGGGCATGCATTTTCCTTCGGGCCTCCATGACATGGCCTGCTACTTCAGATCAGACAATGCTACATCGGCATTCTTTTCTGGTCTCAATTATACCTGAGACCGGAAAGCAATTAAAAATGGACTGATACTGTTTTATGTATGTGGATTAAAGCAACATGGGTTATTTATTTCTTGTAAATGAACCTGCTTTTCAATTTTGCCACCATGATGTCAGGAATGATGTGTGCTTTTATACAGGTTTTCATACCTGTGAATCAGCCATTAGTTAAGATTCTGTAGATTAGTAAGACAAGAAGAAATGTTTGGATACCTACTCATTTATTGCATTTTTTTACATCATATAATAAAACTGAAGACACAGGACAATGAAATAACACACGTGAGGTTATGTAATAACAAAACAGGACAAAAGGTTGAATATTTGCATCTCTACAAATCAGGGAGCTTTTGCTTTGATGGCAGCATTTCCCTCTTGTCTTTTCTTCACCACCTCAAGTTAGATGACAGGGACGGTTTCCAACAGTCCTGAAGGTTTATACCGAACACATTCACTCATGTTAATGAGCATCTCATCAAGCAGCTTTTGATGATATTGTATTATACACTATTGAACAAAACAGCCATAAAAAGAGATGAAGAAACAGATAACTCAAACTAAAACTTAATCTTCTACTGAACCCTGAATCAGCCATGGGACTTCTGCATCTGAAATTTGATTATCATGGTCGGTGGGTTTATTGTGCTTGTGCTAAAACCTCCTTTGTGCGCCTTTACTGCAGCACAGCAGGGCCACTGTACGCTGTTGTCACGACTTGGGGTACAGTGGGATGACGTGTGACACTGGGAGTGTATACAGCGCGACCGCTGACGAAGTGCCACCTCTCTCTCTGTAGTGATGGCTGCGGGTGCAGGCTCCATGCGGATCCTCATCAAAGGGGGTAAGGTGGTGAACGATGACATCACCCAGGAGGCGGACGTCTACATCGAGAACGGCATCATCCAGCAGGTGGGCAAGGAGCTGATGATCCCGGGCGGGGCCAAAGTGATCGACGCCACGGGGAAGCTGGTCCTGCCGGGGGGCATTGACACCAGCGTGCACCTGGCACAGAGCTTCATGAACGCCAGCATCCAGGATGACTTCTACAGCGGCACTAAGGTACAACCTACACCCTTCCATCTGCTGCTCTTCTAGGCATAACTTACAGGTGAAGTGAAGTGAAGTGATTGTCACATGTGATACACAGCAGCACGGCACACGGTGCACACAGTGAAATGTGTCCTTTGCATTTATCCCATCACCCTTGGTGAGCAGTGGGCAGCCATGACCGGCGCCCGGGGAGCAGTGTGTGGGGACGGTGCTTTGCTCAGTCGCACCTCAGTAGCACCTTGGCGGATCGGGATTCTAACCAGCAACCTTCTGATTACGGGGCCGCTTCCTTAACCGCTAGGCCACCACTGATATTATCATCACAAATATTCTAGAACTAGTCTAATCATTGAGTATCCAATGAAATTGAGCACATGAAAGCGTTTGAAATGCGAGTGTCCAGGAGTGTTCAATCAAACAGCCTACTCCCGTTACGTATCTGTATTCCATGTAGTTACTGGAATACTAACGTAGTCAAAGGCTGCCTATAAATATCTTGATACCCAATACTGAAGTGACACCGTGGCCAAAAAATCAATCATCCAAAAAGCTGTGACTTTTAAAACACAAGTAATCGTGTTCCCGATGGTGCATGTTTCTCTCAGGAGTGGAAATTTATTAGAAATATTGCACACATTTGTGTTAGTCTAGCCTGTTAACTATTATAATATGGTAAAAGGTAAACTTCACTGAGGCTACTGCATAACACCCCGTACATGACTGGAAGCTGGATGAAAAGTTTGCTGGTGTGCGATGGCATTGAGAGGGGTGTGGGTGGTATTAATGTTGCTTAAGCATTAGCTGGGTGAGAAGATTCTTAAGGCTCTTAAGACAAGCGGATCCTTTAATTCTGTTGTTCCCAAACATCCCCGCTGATTTCTGCAGACTATTGTGATCTTCACGTCGGGCCGGGGTGGCCTAGAGGGTAAGGAGGCGGCCTCGCGGCCTTAAGGTTGTGAGTTTGTGTCCCGAACCACCAAAGTGCCACTGAGGTCCCCTTGTTCAAAGTACCGTACCCATACACTGCTCCCCGGGCGCCTTTCATGGCTGCCCACTGCTCACTAAGGGTTAAATGCTGAGGACACAATTCATGGTGTCACCGTGTGCTGTGTTGCATAATAGGAGCGTTAAACCGCAATGAGCGAATGCAGTGAAACGCCAATCGAACGCAGCTACGCAGAAAAAACGTGTATGTCGTCAATTTCAAATGTCCGTGTGGACGAGGCCGAAGACCAGGCGGACACAGTCACTAATGGCACTACTTTTTTTACTAGATTCTTATGCCACTGCCAGAAAAACAGCAAGCAACGTCATTATGCTATAATCAATTATGTTCTGCACTGAATCGATGCATCGATTAGGAGATTAATATCAACACCCCTAGTATCAAGCATGCAACACTGTTCACTGTAGAAGTGAGAGAGTCTGTGTGTGTGTGTTCAGTCTGACCAATGAACACCCACACACACACACACACACATATATATATACACTTTCTTCTCCTTTTGTCAGAACAGCAGCTGCAATGATGTCAGGGGCTCCTACACACAGACAGGGTAGTGCACATACACACACACACACACACACAAACACACATTCACACACACCCTGAGCAGATGTTACAGCTTTAAAAAAAATCCCTCTTCATTTGCCCCACAAGTGCCTCACGTCTGTTGAAGAGCACGACTCCAGTGTGTCATGTCATGTTGGAGACAAGGGCCTCAGTGTGACGATGACAACGTCAGGGCAGATGTTAACGCTGACGCAGCGTGTGTGACGAACTGCAATCTTCTTTAGGCCCAGTTTTCTTCACTGACTTTGAGGGACAGCAGCACCACTAAATGTGGAAAAGTGCTTAACAAGGTGCCATATGCCAGGGTCCACCCCTGTCTTTTAAAGTGGCCCTCAGTGCCCCCAGAGATCAGACGGACTTGGGGCGTCCTGCAGAGCCTCACACTGACGTCTGGCCCACACTGATGAGTTCGCCTCTTGGCCGTCTTATTTCCGCATTAATGTGGAATATTGAAAAGCACACTTCCATTTAATGATTAACCTGCTGCAGGAATTGTTCTAGATAAAGCCGCAGTCAGGAACACCACGGCAGCGGCTCTTTTTTTCTGACCATGTTGTCCGTTTCCTTTTCTCAGCAATATGTCACTATTATTATATTTCTGTCGTAGCTCTTTTTAGTTCTTTCCCCCATTATTCACTGGTAGTGTGGTTTCCTAGGAGATAGTAGACCTCGTGTAGTACACTGTATGATTAGGTGATTTTTTTACTCTGTGCATGTATGTCTGTGTATTATATATGTGTGTGTGTAGAGCAAGGTTCATATTTGTCCCTTTGAGAGAGAGAGAGATAGAGAGAGAGAATGTGTGTGTGTGTGTGTGTGTGTGTGTGTGTGTATGAGAGAGACCAAGAGCTGAGGGATGTCTCAAATGACATGTGTGATATAGAACTGACAGAGAAGTCACAGCACAGCTATTTGATTCTGGAAAGCCTGGATATAATGGCTTGACCCCATTATCAGCTCAGACAAGCATTACGAAGACACACACACACACACACACACACACACAATTATTAGTGTGCATGAAATTTAAACCTGTGAGCTCACCACATCTGCGCTGTCCAGTTCTGAAATATCACTGATCACTGAATAATACATCGATTGGATCTCCAGATTCATTTAGCACAATAGTGATTCTGTCTTTAATAAATAATGTTGATGACTTCAGGCCTCCAGACAAAATGAAGTCAGGAATTTTTTACTGTGTTACTGAAGTTAGTCGACCAGTGAATTACAGTCAAAATCAAAATGAGGTAATTCACCTCCCAGCCAAGATGCTGCTCACTTCTGAGCAGCCACAGCAGCACAGGCCCTGTCATCCTTATGACAAGGATTAAACACTTTAAAGGATTACACACACAAAGATAGACGCACAATAATTCCTGATAATGCTTCCTTCATTAAATAGCCCGGTTCAGTTCAGATGGGGCTATTAACAGGCTCCATTGTGGCGCTGGGCGGTGAACTTGAACCAGGGCGCACAGTTGTACTAACTTACAGTTAGTTAACGCACGTGCCTCCAATAACATCATTACAATCAACCGCGACAATAATGATAATAATAATACATTATGTGTTTATTAATCACAGAAGAATAAAAACATTATTGTTTTTGATATACCAGAATATTTGGGACGAGGGTGGTAGTGGCCTAGTGGGTAACACACTCGCCTATGAACCAGAAGACCCAGCTTCAAACCCCACTTACTACCATTGTGTCCCTGAGCAAGACACTTAACCCTGAGTTGGTCCGGGGGGGGACTGTCCCTGTAACTACTGATTGTAAGTCGCTCTGGATAAGAGTGTCTGATAAATGCTGTAAATGTAAAATGACTGACCACTGAATTCACTCCTAAAAATCTGATTTGGGATTATAGTTCACCCCATAATGAGTTTCCTTGAAATTAAAGGAGAGTTAGTTAGCTTTCCTAGTCATCATTAGCACACATTAAAAGGAAAGAAAAAGCATAACAGAACAACAAAAGCAAGCAGAAAGTGTTTAAATATGCAAGAGCGGTCCTGAGGAGGGGTGGAAATGCGGCATTGTGTAGTTGTTCTGCAAAGGATTAGCGAGAGTGGAAAAAAGAAAAGAGCATTTACTCTCTGTGCTCGATAGTGGACCAACCGTTGCACCCAGTTCCTGTCAAAACAGGCGAAATGAGCTCTCTCGTGACCGCCGGCCTCCAAAAATTGCAGCCCCGGCCTTTTGAAGATAAGCGTGGGCTGAGATCTTACGCAGCCTCCTCTCCTCTCTAGCGTAAACAGCGGCGGAATAACGCAGATGGTGTTACGATGGAGCAGACAGTCACCCTCGATGTTGCGAGGAGCAGATCCCATTCGATCGGCGTCAGGGAATCCGCACAGCAGGCATTGGTTTGGCCAAAATGGACTGGGGGGGAGGGGAAAGTGACAGAAATAGGAAAAAGGGAGCAGAGAAGACGGCGGATTGTGGGGTTTTAAAAAGGGCGAGAGAGCGCGGCTGATTAAACACTCTGATTCATGCTTTCATAACCCCGCCTCCCCCTTTCACTACAGATATTTTCACTCTTTAAACAAGGCTTTGCACTTCTCCTCCACCATGGGCTTCTGTCAGTGCCATGATTTTTGCCGATGTCTGTTGTCTACACAATGTGGGCTTGCAAAGTTTTAGCGAGCTGTATAAAGGGCGTGTTTTTGAAGGGAAAAATACACCAGTTCAAGTTGAGCTTTATTGTCATTTTGGCTAAATACATGTTAGACAGTACATAGTGAAACCAAACGTTTCTCTGGAACCTGGTGCTGCATGTAACATTTGAACAAAGTCACATACTGACATAAAGTGCACGGTATGCTTCCTGGGGTGAAGAGTGCATGTGAGGGGTGTGTAGTGTCCTTCACAATGCTGGTGGCTTTCCTGATGCAGCGTGTGTGGTAAATGTCCGTTATGGAGGAAAGAGGGACTCCAATGATCTTCTCAGCTGTCCTCATTTTCCACTGTAGTGTCTTGAGGTCCGATATAGTGCAGTTCCCAAATCAGACAGTGATGCAGCTGGTCAGAATGCTCTCAATAGTCCCTCTATAGAAGTTGATGAGGATGGGTGGTGGGAGACAGGCATCTGCAGGAAGTAGAGAAGCTGCTGGGTTGGCACCAATGGCATGGTCATTAACCTTGCCATTTTCAGCAGCCATATTATTCACCCTGCTATACAATAATTAATGTAGTTTTTTATTTATTTAGTCTTGGTTGCTCTTCCAGTTTTTGCTCATGTTGGGCCTGCTCACAGGGTCTTGCTCAGGGACACGAAGGTAGTAAGTGGGATTTGAACCTGGGTCTTCTGGTTCATAGGCGAGTGTGTTACCCACTAGGCTACCACCACCCTGAATAATAAGAATGTGTAATGTGGTTTATTTTTGGAACTGTGAACTTAGCTTAGAACATTTAGAAAATGAACTGTGACTTTGTATGAATATCAAACTAGTTGTTGCAAATTTATGCCCATGAAGAGCGACTTAGAATCAGTAGTTACAGGGATAGTCCCCCCCTGGAGACACTCAGGGTTAAGTGTCCTGCTCAGTGACTCAATGGTAGTAGGTGGGGTTTGAAACTGTGATATCTGGTTCACATTTTAATTTAGTCGCGCTCAATTCTTCATTCTTACAAATGCTTTATTGACAGTGTCTTTGAGATTTCCAGTCCTAAGTGTGACATTAGAATAAAAATGGCCAGTGTGTGCATATGGTAACTCACAAACTCAGCTAAGGGCGTGGCCCTGGGAACGTGGGAACAATCCCTGTCGATCAGGCCCCCAGTTCACTTCAGCATGAACACAAACACACGGGCACAAAAAGGCCATTTTTTTATGTCGGTTCCTGCGCTAACGTCAAATGAGGCGGCGGTGCTGTACAGACCGTTATTTATTTAACATCTGTCAGTCAAGGAGAATGTCAGGCTGTGGGATAAAATCAGGCGATGCGTCAGCTTCACAAACCAATTACACAGACGATCCACTGAAAAAAGTCTGCAGTGCCAGTTTTGCTCCCTGACACAGACTGACATCTTCTGGCTTGAATCCAGACGACCCGTCAGTCCAGTCGAGGCCCGAGAAGAAACAAAAGAGACAAACACAGGCGAAACAAAACAGCCAGTGTGTCACAGAGACGGCCCTTATTCAGCCCTGCAGCAGGCCTGAGAGTGACCGAGGTGGGGTGTGGCAGGGGACAGAAACGGGGGGGGGGCAGCCGCACTGCAGTTTAAGGTTGCATCTAAAAAAAGGAAAGACAATGTGGGGCTGGGCACGTAATTAATATTATTAATTTTAGGAATAGTTAACACATTACACCATGAGCCGTGAGTAAATAAATAAACTGGATATCATGGTCGCTCTCGCTTAATCTGATATTATGAATAACTGAGATATCTCGTGCATAGTAATCAATAATGAACAACCCACCCAACCATAATTCAACAGGTAAGTATATATATTTTAAATACAGCATTTCGTGAATTTCTGTCTATATCAGCATAATATGCAAATATTAATTAAATAGTGACTGCACTTTATACGACATGCCCGTTCACCTTCCTACGTCATTTCCTGTTTGTCTAATTAACTGACAAGCTCTGTTGTTAATTGTTTCATTTTTTTTTTACAATCTATATGTAGCCCTTGTGACTTGTTTTAAATGATGAGATGACATTGGGCCTTTGTGTGTGCGTTTGTATGTTTTACTCTCTGTGTGTGTGTGTGTGTGTGTGTGTGAGAGAGAGAGAGTGGTCATGAATAGGGCCCGTTGTCATGGTTACCTTACATGCCATCCTGGTAATGGCACCTCAAGAGCTTATTTATTTTCCTCACTACTCCTCACTTTTTTTTTTCTCTCCATCCCCCTCCCTGTCTGGCTCATTCCTGTCTGTATGTCCGTCTGTCTGCCCCCCCCCCCTTCCCCAACACCAGCTCAGACATATTAGTATTCCAGGCATACAGACGTCCTTCACACAACGCACCCACCAGTGTCTGATCCAATATGGCTGTGTGACACTGACTCAGGACATTTCTATGTTAATACATTTTCATCTGAGCCCTCACCGCTTCTCTCCTCCCCTTCCCTCTTCATCCCTCTCACTTGTTTGAAGTGAAAAGAATAGGCAGCTTTTGACCCTCTTTGCAACCACTCCAGAAATCGTGCTGCCATATATAATCTACGTCCCCAATCGTGACATTTAGCTGCCAATAAGGTTAATCATAGTTGAATAACACACACCTTTATTTGCATTGGACCCTGCATCATAAAAATAGCATTTTAGTCAATAATAAATAATCATATATATTTTTGCTTTACAGCGTATATATTGTCAGGCTTATTGTCTTGTTATGCATTGCATTGCCATTATATTCTGTGTGTGAGCTGCTATCAATATGCAGGAGACTCAAACAGCTTCCAGGAGAGGGCTGGGGTGTCTTGATAACCACAGCCAGTCATGGTCTTACATTTATTCACTCATCTGAAAGCTTGCTGGGATGGACCTTCACCTGCAGTCACCTTTCCAAGTTCAGCATATTGGGAATTTTGTCAGATGGCCAGCAGTACCGTGGTGTTTGGCAGCTAAATTTCCCATGATTCTCCACTTGTATGGTTAAATGGGAAGAAGCAGCGTGAAGAAAGGCATCCGTAAACATGCACCAGTCTGTACAATTTGTAAAACAATGAGTTAAAAAATATTACATTTCTGTTAATGAAGGTGAATAAATATTATTTTAACAACTATGTCAAAATAATCAGATATTGCAATGCATTTGGAATAAAAAAGTGCCATTTGAAGGGATTTGGTGTGTTATGCCAAGTCATCGCTGATGATTTCAATAGATGTTTATGTGTGTAAAGGACAGCATGCAAAATTCTGATCTCTTTGTGTCTCTGTCTCACTCTGCAGGCTGCTTTGGTGGGTGGCACCACCATGGTCATAGCCCATGTGCTGCCAGAAAAAGATTCCTCTCTGGTTGATGCCTATGAGAAAGTGCGTGTGCTTGCTGACCCCAAAGCCTGCTGTGATTACGCCCTCCATGTGGGTGTCACCTGGTGGGCACCTAAGGTAATTCCTGTAAAATTAACCAGAAACCTCAATAAGATATGGAAATGATATACTAGAGAGTATGAAGAGGATCAAGAATATGAAATAAATTGAAATAACTTGACATAAATGGTGTAAGTAGCCTAGTGGGTAACACACTCACCTATGAACCAGAAGACCTGGTTCAAACCACACTTACTGCCATCGTGTCCCTGAGCAAGACACTTAACCCTGAGTGTCTCACGGGGGGGGACTGTCTGGGTGTGGATATGCAAATTAGTTCCCACAAGATCAAGATAACTTCCCCCTCAAGCCCCGTTCAATGGAATTGGGGTCATCATACCCAGCAAATGGAGCATTTTCAGAAGAGTTGCAGTGTTAGGTTCAGCTCATGGGTTCATGCAGGGTCAGGTAAACCATTTCAACATAGTCATAAAGAATTTATGAAAAAACATGGCTAGTAATTAAATTCACTTTGTTGCCTTTCCAATCTGCACAATTGTCTAGGCGTTGTCAGTGAATTGCTAGTCCTCCTTCACATTCCCTTTCACATCTATCACATCACAGGTGTGTTGGTGCCTTTGCTGGCTTTATTACTTAAGACCTCAACCCCTTTCACTTGAGAAGAGCCATTATGTAATAAAGGGCATTTTCAAATCTAGTAGCACAGCCCACGGATGGCAAAAGTTTTTATATTACCTCTCTGAAACCTATTATTCCAGGTCACACAACTTTAATGACTGGAAGGTATAAATAATCTTTATCTTGAATAAAGTTTAATGTGATGTGTCACATCAGTCACCACTGTAGAGCCAGAAGAGGTTGACACCAGCTGAGCTACAGTCTTTACAACAGTAACTATTTATTTTTGTAAAGCCCAAAATCACAAGCAGTGTGTGTCTCAGTGGACTTAACACTACAGATGACTCCACTCATACTTATGTCTTTGGAAACAAGGAACAACTCCCTAGCAAACTCACATGGAGGAAAAAAAAGGAAGAGACCTTGGGAAGGAGTGATTCAGAGAGAGACCCCCTTCCAGCAGAGTGCAGTGGGCACCACTGCAGGGTTACTGTACACTGGGTCAACAAGAGTCATAAGAGTAAAAAGTCCAATTGTCCGTGCCGATGATACTCAAGAGTCTGTTTTTGGATTGGTGGGACCCGGGCCGTGGTGGGACCAGCAGTCCATGTCCACACCTGCACCTCTCTGGTGGTCTCTTCATTGGAGACTGGAGGTGGTCTGGACGCTCGGAGAGAAGTAACAGAAACAGCGGCGGACGGTGGCATTGTGTAAGATGAATACCTGTCAGTGTGTCTGTCTTTAAGTAGGTGGTAGTAGCTTAGTAGGCAACACACTTGCCCATGAACCTAGGTTCAAATCACACTTACTACCATTGTGTCCCTGAGCAAGACATTTAACCCTGTCTCCAGGGTTAAGTGTCTCCAGGGGGGGACTGTCCCTGTTACTACTGATTGTAAGTCGCTCTGGATAAAGCCGTCTGATAAATGCTGTAAATGTAAAGTAAGTGAAACATGCTTTTTTTCCCTTATGTCGTCCCTCCCAGGTGCGTAATGAGATGGAGACTCTGGTGCGTGAGAAAGGGGTCAACTCATTCCAGATGTTCATGGCTTACAAGGACACCCTGATGCTGCGTGACTCTGAGCTCTACCAGGCCCTGCAGACCTGCAAGGACATTGGCGCTATCCCACGCATTCACGCTGAAAATGGAGAGCTGGTGACTGAGGTAACAATCTCAAACACACACACATGCTCGCACACATTGCCGTTATGGGTCACCACAGCGGATGAACCAGTTTGGTTGTCTACATAAGTGACCTGGCAAGTTTGATGCCGTATGACCTTCCTGACGCAGCCCTCCCCATTTACCCGGGCTTGGGCCGGAACCAATAAATACGCTGTCACCTGCATCCGTAGTGTCTGGCTCACACACACATAGGCAATGCATATATGTGCAAAGGGTAATCTTACGTGCTTTATAAATGTACAACTGTCTTCTTATCCCGACCAGAAAGTATTGAGGGGGGGCCCTGAGTGGTGGCCTAGCGGTTAAGGAAGCGGCCCCGTAATCAGAAGGTTGCTGGTTCGAATCCCGATCTGCCAACGTACCACTGAGGTGCCACTGAGCAAAGCACCGTCCCCACACACTGCTCCCCGGGCGCCTGTCATGGCTGCCCACTGCTCACTCAGGGTGATGGGTTAAATGCAGAGGACAAATTTTACTGTGTGCACTGTGTGCTGTGCTGCTGTGTATCATGTGTGACAATCACTTCACTTTCATTGCTCTTTACTGGAAATTCATGGTCTCATTTGCAAATTGTGCTAAACTTAACGTCAATTTGAAGAGAGCTGGTTTGAGTCACTTATCATGTGTCTTGTGGAGTTGCAAACTTAAATTTAAGGCTTCCGAACCAGAATCTAGTAGAGCTTCTAACATATCCTATCAAGCCCTGTTTTGTGTTTCACCATAGTGGTGAATTTCTTGTATAATATTCAAGGGTTGGATCCTTAAAAACCTTTATTCTCTTATTGTCTGCATTCTCTTTATTCTCTCTACACACATACACAGGCATGGGAATACGAAAAATGCTTAAATATTTTGTAAATACAACATTTTATTAAACAGATTACTGAATCTACACAAACACAATAACACATATACACACGCATATACACACCCTTTTGTATGCAAAATTAGGTCAGGCATAGACAAAGAGGCAAACATGCACTTTCAGGCTGGCATGTATGGTGTGTGTGACCCTGTGACCCTGTCACTTTAGAGAATATACCCCATAATCCCCTTGGTTTTCCCCACATTCTGAACACCAATCTGGTATTAGTGTTAATACCACACTGTGTACACATACTATATTGATATACACAGTCTTGCACACTAACAGAAGGTGAAAACAGAGCTCTGAACGCACCTATAAAAATGCATCAAAATACAGCAAATTTATTTCTCCACCACTCTCCAACCTTGACCCAACGTCATCGTCATTATTGTTTGCTTTGTCACTGAAACAGTTCATTTAGTCACTTGCGCTTCTGCTTTGCTCATCATTGCATTTGCTTGCTTTTTGTTTGTGTGTATTTCAGGGGGCGAGGGAGGCTCTGGATTTGGGCATCAGTGGACCAGAGGGAATAGAAATCAGCCGACCAGAAGAGGTGAGCATTGATGTAAACGTGTGTGTATGTGTGTCTGTTATTGACATTTTACTGGTATTTCACCAGTGAAAACAAAATAATCAATGATATTAAACTGAACATACAGGTTTAGGTCACTGGCAAGAATATTTATTTGTAATATTTATTGAATTCTGATTCAATAAATAATAAATCATGCTCTATTTTTTTAGCTTGAAGCAGAGGCCACACATCGAGCTATTACTGTTGCTAACAGAGTAAGTACACTGGTGTACATGTGTGTGTGTGTGTTTGTGTCTGTTGTACCAGTGGTCTGTGTGTGAGAGTCACCATGTGTGTTTATGTGTTAGCATCCAGTCAGATACAGTCTTTTCTTTCAGTTTTTAATGTACTTTTTCTATTTAACAGGCTCACTGCCCAGTGTACCTAGTGAACGTGTCCAGTATGTCAGCCGGAGACGTGATTGCTGCTGCTAAAATGCAAGGTGCACATCTGCATTTCTACACTCTATACATTTGGAGAAAAAATATTACAAAAGCCATCACATCACATGCGTTCAGAATACTAAAATAAATATAAAAACAGTATTGAAATATCTTCTATTAAATGTGCTTGTGCTGTATATAATATATATGTGTGTGTGTGTGTGTGTGTGAGCAGGTAAGGTGGTCCATGCTGAGACAACATTAGCCCACTCTGTGCTGAATGGGCTGCATTATTACCATCAGGACTGGGCACATGCTGCAGCCCACGTAATGGCCCCGCCGCTCCGCCTTGACCCGAACACTCCCAACTACCTCATGGGCCTGCTGGGCAAGTACGAACCCTGCCTGTTTTTTTTTGTATTCCCAGTGTGAGTTTTTCAGGGGTGGAAAGAGTTCAGAAAAATTGTACTTAAGGAAAGGTAATTTACTGCAGTTACTGGGGCAGTGGTGGCCTAGAGGTTAATCAGAAGGTTGCCGGCTCGAATCCCACTGGTGCCACTAAGTAAAGCACCGTCCCCACTGATCTCCGGGCGCCTGTCACCAAGGGTGATGGTTAAAAGCAGAGGACACATTTCGTTGTGTCACCGTGTGCTGTGCTGCAGTGTTTCACAACGACAATCACTTCACATTCACTTTCACAAAGCACTCTTGTACAAGTAACCCCTTAGCAAATTAAATGTATTGTTTTGTGTGATATGTAAAAACAAAAAAGCTTGAAAAAGGTTCATTTGTAGTCAGTAAGAAATTGTGGAACAGATTACTTACATTATTTTCTACTCAATTACAGTTCAAACTTCTTTAAAATATACTCAGTACTAGTAGTGAGCAGCACTTCCTGATGCTTTTTTTCCCCTCTCAGTGACACTGTCAACGTGGTGACGTCTGACCATCGGCCCTTCAGCACAAAGCAGAAGGCCATGGGCAAAGACGACTTCACCAAGATCCCTCACGGTGTGGCAGGCGTGCAGGACCGAATGAGTGTCATCTGGGAGAGAGGAGTGGTACGATTAGGGGCATTAATTGAAGCCTGTTCTGATGTGCAAAGGGTCAGTGGGTCTTCTGTGTTTTTAACGGTGTTCTCCATCAGGTGGGAGGAAAAATGGACGAGAATCGGTTTGTGGCGGTGACCAGCTCCAATGCTGCCAAGATCTACAACCTCTATCCTCGCAAGGGCAGGATTATTCCAGGAGCAGACGCTGATGTTGTGGTGTGGGACCCAGACGCAACCAGGTAACCCAGGTTCAGATGTTCCTTCAGCTCCCTTGCCCATACAGAGTCGTTCTAACTGCTGTCCCCTGACTGCAGGGTCATCTCTGTGGGCACACAGGTGCAGGGAGGAGACTTTAACCTGTACGAGAACCTGCGTTGCCATGGCGTCCCCCTGGTGACCATCAGCCGCGGGCGCTTGGTGTGTGAAAACGGTGTCTTCATGTGTGCTGAAGGCTCTGGAAAGTTCTACCCTCTTCGCACCTTCCCAGACTTCCTCTACAAGAAGATGGTCCAGAGAGAGAAGGTATTTTTACTGTCACTATGAAGCATACCGACACTATGAAGCATAAAACCAATCAGAAAGCAATTTATTTACATTTACATTTACAGCATTTATCAGACGCCCTTATCCAGAGCGACTTACAATCAGTATTACAGGGACAGTCTCCCTGGAGCAATTTAGGGTTAAGTGTCTTGCTCAGGGACACAATGGTAGTAAGTGGGATTCGAACCTGGGTCTTCTGGTTCATAGGCGAGTGTGTTACCCACTAGGCTACTACCACCCACTAGGCTACTACCACTACCACCCTTATAATTGCATGTCATAATTTCAGGAGTAATTTATGTGTGCTGACCAAATCTAGGTTTAATACAGAAAATAATCTTGCAAAACTGATGGGCTTCAAAATATTGTATTTGGTGAAACTATTATTCCATTTTGCATCTAGATGTGTTAGGGCTGTAGGTGCACATTCTTAATTTAGTTTCTCCTCAGTGTCAGACACTAAGGGGTGTGGAGAGAGCGCCCTACTCTGGGGATGTAGCCATGGTAACAAACTCTAGTAAGAAGGAGACTTGCCAGTCTGACGGAGACCTTCCAGGCCGCACCGTCACCCGCCATGGAGGCGTGAGAGACCTGCACGAGTCCAGCTTTAGTCTGTCAGGTATGTGCCTCTTCTTTTTATGACATAAATCATAGTAAATATTATGTCACTTGTATGTTGCATGCACCATTCAACCAAAGACTTACTGTATATGATCTTTGATTATTGTATTGTATATTGATATTGTAGCATTTATTTTCAAATAGAATAGATTCAACCCAATTTGATGTCACAATATCATGGTCTGTATACTGTGTACAAAATGTAAGAATGTAGTTTATGATGAGAAAATAAGAGTAATTGCAGACGATTATTCACAAGATATGTGTGATATGAATTGCATTGGTCAGGTTTGAAAGCTCTTTAAATTTGTATGCGCGAATAAACAGAATCATGCAAATTAGTGCTATTGCCAGCAAGGAGTATAAATAACATTTTAAAAGATTTATATAATTCCCCTCCAACTGTTAGAAAACAAGCATGTGACTTCAATGATTTGCTTGATGCTGTTCAGAGGAAACAAGCACCTAACTTGTGATTGTTGACCTCTTCCAGGCGCCCAGGTGGACGATCACGTCCCCAAGAGGTCCTCAGCCCGGATTCTGGCGCCCCCTGGCGGCCGCTCCAGTGGCATTTGGTAGTCGAGAGGACGACACAAGAGTCACTACTGTTTCCACTGTGCAAGCTCATGATCCTTTACATTAACGACCAAGCAAGTAACGACCAAGAAGACTCGGTCTTCCCAAGGCAACTCCACACATTAACTCCTAATTAAGTCGAGCCGAAGTTCATTTTGTTTTTTTTGCAAATGACTTGACTCGGCGACAGATTGCATGCTAAAAAACTAAACAAGTGACGTTAAGGTTTAATTTATGCCTTAAACAATAATCCCAATGAGAAAACAAAAAACCTCAAAAGGATCAGATTTTTGCAGGTGTTGTTCACAGCATTGCCAAAAACTGCCAAGAACATCTGGACATAGTGGAACAGTACAGTTTTAAATTGACTCGTTATACATCAACGTTAAAAGGCCTAACTAGACAAAATAGAAGGGAACCCCCCAAAAAACAACAAAAAAACACACACACACCTTATTTCCTTTACACATACAAGCACACACCCACGTTCAACACTGCTGCACAGTAGATGTAGAATAGTCATGATGCAATGTGCTTTCTGCCATGGTGTTTATGTCAGTTTTGCAATTAGAACATTTAAAACCCTGTCGAGATATAGTTGTGTTCCCGTTACTGTAACCTACCAAACTCTCCGCGCTGATGTGGACCAAGCTGGATATGATGTCCAAATTACACTCTTTGACAGCTAGTTGGAAATTTAAGGCAAGGCGGCCTGAACACATTTTTATGAAATTCTGCATTTTTGCGCTGTCATGTCGATATTGAAACACCACTGAGACATTTTGAAGATCATCGCTTGTTTATGGGCCGCTAATTTGGTTTGAGCTTTAGATCCTTTTTTTGGAATCCGATTCATATAGTAGCAGTCATGTCCAGACCTTCATTTCAGTGCCTCCAGCGCCTTATGTCCGCGTGTGGCCGCAGCCCTAACGACTTATACTTATCATTAACCGGTGTCAACCTTTGTACTTTTACTTAGCACTTGAAGATCAAACGATATATACATATAATATATAGGGTTTTTAATTACATATTTTTAAAACAGTTTTCCTTTTAATATTTTTGTAACGCGTGTGGTGATGAAATCCAGCTGCTGCTTTGACATCATTTGGGCGGTTTTACCTGGGGCGAGGTTTCATGTTGCTTGTTTAAAGGTAGAGGGGTTCAGAAGCACGTTCATGAATGCATGTTACAGAAGCGCACAGTCTTTAATATATATAATAAAAGAAAATACACTTTTGTAACCATGTGCATTTAGCAACTGGCCTGCGCATCTCAACACAATGCAAGAACAAGATCTTTTTTCCGACACAAAATAAACACACTTAATATTTCATGCGTTATGAGGCGTTGGAAAGGGCAAAAATGACGCGCCATTCGAGAAAGCTGTTATTTAGTCGCGTTGTAATAGCAGCACAGATGTATGTGTTCAACGTCACTGTGAAAAGAGGTTCAAACGTAAAACAGGCTAAATCAGAATGTGTGCGCTGTGGAGGAGGTCAACTAATAAAAACCTTCATGTGTGCTGACCAAATCACAGCAACACCTTAACTTTTCAGCCCCGGCCTTAACGGCGAGGAACACGAACGCTCTCCCCTGTAATAATGCCTTCTTTAAACCGCCATTGAAATATCCCTCGTGACGGTCTTTTAGTTTGTCTGTAGAACAGCAGGCAATAAAAGCTGTCCCCGTCCCCAGAAGGAGACAACTGCAGCACAAACCTCAGAACAACGTCACCCAAATAGACGTCTGGCAACGCGCTAGTTTGGGGTCGATTCCAAGGCAAAAATGATTCTGGACGGGCTAAGGTCCATTTATGAGTGTCTTCTTTGTTTAATGCAGTTCGGATACCTGCAGTTTGACTCCATAGCTAGAAAGCTGGTAGCTGATTGAACCACGCGGTTTCAACGTCATGCATTCACAATATACTCCTTTCCGCCTTTTTTTGTGTATTTATCATTCCGACGCCATGCATCATATGGACAAGACAGTGTTATTTTGGTGCTGATTTTAAAGTATTTTGATTCCTGTTGGTTTCTTGTTTTTTTTTTTAAGGTTAAATGTTGATTTTTTTTTGCAAAGGCACTTTGTGGAATGGTTTGTGATTGTATGTGTTGGTATAGACTTGTGCTGAAAGGTGAAGTTACAGTAATGACTTGTTTCTTATTCACATGAATGAATGCAAAAATAAATCACCAACAAAAATGTTTAAAATAAGTGCTTGTTGACTGTTTATTACACATTCTGCATGATGATTTTGGGTTTTGTTTGTTTAATCCCATGTTTAATGACAATTTAGAATTTTAATTTTGTTGCCAGTATGCAGTGCCGTGTCGGTTTTTCTGTCTGGCTTGCAAAAACTTAGACCAAGAACGAACTGTTACGGAGGCATGAATGATTTTAACGTGGTGGCGCAGTAGTTGGCGGGAACAGGTGAACTCAACACAATTCGAACCCGATTCATATCAGGGGTCAGGGGTCGACCGTCTGGCCTCCCGTCTGGTGCCGTGCACTTTGCCGCACGCTCGAAGCCCGAACGATCCCCGCGTACGACGCGCGTCGCTTCTCCAGCGGCCGCGCATGCGCACATGCCCGTCCGCGCCGAGCCTCCGTCGGCGGCGGCGGGGGGGGGGCGACCTGCCGTGCGCGCTACCGCAGTACGGAACGGCGCTCACGCGAGCAACGGGAGCAGCGGGGGAGTCCGGATTTCTGCAGCGAGAGACGAACCGACAGTGAGCACTGCTCTCCATTTGTTCATAGGTTATTATGGTGGTTATTATTTATTGTTGGGAATATTGTTGGGTTTGCTGCGCATTTAAGGGGCGGCTCTCTCCCGGTCTGTGTGCTGGCTGTTGCCCCGGTTACGTGCGGCGACCGGAGCCGCTGTCAGTGGCGCCGCTGTCACGGGCCTCCAGGAGGGGTCGGGTCGGCCGGACTGCGCCGTCCCCCTCGTCAGCGGTGCGCTACCTGCTGATGACCGACCGCAGACAAGACCTTCCCGCGCCACCTAATGTCCACAGACCGACTCGGTTTCTCGCCGCGTCGAGCGCTGGTAGCCTGTTAGCCTAGCTAGCTTAGCCACGAGCGCCGCGAGCCCTCGTCGCCATGGAGCTGGCTCAGTGTTGCCATTTCGCACTGATCCGAGGTCAGTTGGGCCCTATCGGCCCTGATAGGAGGGTCGGAGCTGGGCCCGGGAACACAGGTCCTGGTTCAGTGCTGAGGGACAGACTCTACCAGAAGCTGTCCCCATCATCCCCGCACAGAGATGAGCTCAGACGGCCGCCACTCCACGGGGACTGGAGCGCCTGAAATATCGTGTATGATCATAGTTGGTTTATGCTACATTTATGCAACAG
The DNA here is from genome assembly GCF_900700375.1 of Denticeps clupeoides. NCBI lineage: Eukaryota > Metazoa > Chordata > Actinopteri > Clupeiformes > Denticipitidae > Denticeps > Denticeps clupeoides. Next base: position 50,729 of record NW_021629733.1, on the reverse strand, counting down.
AACTCAACTGAATTACGTTTTAAGCCTCTATTTATTTAGCGCGTTGTTACAATGCTTCTTCACTGTGCAGTTGGGCTGCAGCAGAGCACGTTTCGTTGCCAGAAGGAGAATTTAGGTGAACGCGGTGGATTCCGACGGGGGGTGGCTTTCAGAAAATGACTAAAATAATATTAATAAAGGCACGTTGTGATGTCTATTCACGTTATTTCGGGGGGCCCACCACACCCCCCAATGTGCCAGACTGGTGAATTGTGCGGCAGTATCAGCATGGCCGGCTCTGCCCATGTGATAATCAGTTTTACACCGGATCATGCATAAATGTACTAATAGTTCGGAATGTGTGCATAAATAAATAAAACCCAGAATTATTATTGATATTAATTGGTGCAAGGTTGAGATGAACTCAAAATATGCTCGCTCGTTTTGCCTTTGTTTTTGTTGGTTGTTTTTTCGTTCAAAGTTTATTTATGTGATGCCGATCAGTGGCATTAATTATTAATGCAATTAGGGTCAAGACAAAAAATGAGAAACACTCAAAGCCTTTCTGATATGCTGGCGAAAAAGAATCGGGAGTGCATGAGATGCGGCTGCAAAAGACCCAGACCTAGACAGTGCATACTACATGAATAACATAATAATGACATAAATGCAACGTTGCTCGACAGATTGCAGCATAAACTTTAATCAAGGTTTTCTTGTGTAACGTTCCTGGAGAGTGAAGTTTTTTTTTTCTTAATGTGTTGTGAGCTGGTCGGTTTGATGGTTTGTATATACAGTCACGCTATGTGATGGATTAGATTGTTTTATGGCCTCGGTTAGCCAGTTTATGAAGTGGTCATGCTGACTCTTGCACTCTCTTTATCACCACAATCTCCCGCTCTCTCTACACACACACACACACAAAGTGCAGCCCTCTTTTCTACTCCAGCTGTGATTGGATGAAAAAGCCTTGCTTTTGAGCACCACGCACCGTGTCGTGCCCCGTGTAAGGTTTAGGCTTTCGTTCGTTCGGACGCGCATGGCCACAGTGCCTCTGTTTCCCACGGACCACAGGTTTCCACTTTCTCTCTGTTCACTCGCTGCCTTGTGCTGTGTGTTTTATTGCACAGATTAGTACTGTTATCAGTGGGAGTGTCTGTAAAAAAATATTGCTGACCTCTAACACCTGGTCATGGAGGACTCATGTGATACAGCTATAATGACCTATAATGATATTGTGATGTTAAACTCACACATCTTTTATGAATCATATTTTATCATTTCTAGTTAAGGAATATTGCATCTTTTATAATGTTATTGGACTTTACCCTTAATGATGTTTTGCAGATGGTACCATTTCTATGGGACTGTTAGCCAGGCTGAGCCGACTTGCTACTCAGGTCAGGTTCTGACTTGAGATTGAGACTTGAATGATGACAAAAGTGACTAGTTAAGTTGATTCAGCAACTTTTTTTTTTTAGTTGTGTGACCTACTCCGCTACTCACACCCACAAAAAATATGAAAACCACCCTACCATACACTTTTCGGACCCAATCAGTTGATAATTTACGTGCAGTTACTTCAGTAATAAAGCGTACTTCCTGACTATTAAAGGCGGAGCTGTCTATGGTGCTGATCCATTGGTGGTATGGCGTTGTAATTCATATCTTGATTATACAGTATGTATTAGAAACAGTTCTGTTCATGTTAACTGTTGACGTTCTGTTCAACTGTTCGTGAGTGCTGTAGATAGTCATTTAGTAATTCCAAATAAAATCGGCCTAACTAAATCACTCAGGGGTCAACCTATACCTCATATGGCTCACACACTGGCACCATATATAGAGTTGAAGAGTGTTCTTCTGTTTTTGCAGATGTCTGCTCGATATACATTGTGACGCATAACTTGTCGCGCCTCACAATATGCCATTTGTTTCATTTGTCATTATTTTAAAGAAGGAATGTGGCTTCACTCACAGCGGTATAATACTGAAAATGCTCATATTGAACTAGCAAGTGTTGAGAAGGTCCCCCTGTACTGCTGCCAAATTTCAATCGTCACCTTGTCCCTAGCTGGCGGGTAAAATGTAAAGTCCATCACACCCTCATTACACAGTAGGCAGGACGTTATTACAGCTCATGTTGGTCTGTGTCCATCTCCAGTCCACGCACACGACCGCAGTCAATTTTCTACTAATCCCCCTCCTTCCACTCATTGTTCCCGCATCCCTTCGTCTTTTCTCGTCTGGACTCCTTCGTTGTTTGGTATGCATGCAGACACTAGTTCTGTCTGTATTTGGGAGTACAGTAGAGTAGGGTGGAATGCGCTAGGCTGGGAGAGTACGTCATCTCTGCATCTGAGATGACTGTGTGTGTGTGTGTGTGTTATGTGAAGACTGATTATGCTTGGAGAAATTCTCCAGATTCCTTTGGTTTAAAAAAAGAAATATAGTAAAAATCACACACAGTATGTTTCTCATCCCAACAAAACACAGGCTCACACACACGCACGCAAATTTAAAAGGCTTATCATCACACAAAGAAAACTTGTTTACTTTACGCTTTTATCCAAAGCGACGTACAAGAGGAAGACACCAGCAATTCTCATTCGGTTTCTATAGATTTTGAGTTGCAAAACTAAGAGCCCTGATAAGGTCTAACTTGTCAAGAATAGAACATGCTTGTTAAGTGCTAGACTAATTTGTTAAGTGCTAGACTAATTTTTTTTTTGTGAGTGTAAGTGTGTGTGCATGTGTGCATGTGTGCATGTGCGATCCGCCAAAGTGCCACTGAGGTGCCACTGAGCAAAAGCACCGTCCCCACACACTGCTCCCCGGCGCCCACTGCTCACTCAGGGTGATGGTTAAAAGCAGAGGACACAATTCGTTGTGTCACCGTGTGCTGCGCTGCTGTGTATCAGAATGACAATCACTTCACTTTCACTTTCATATCCTCTCTAGAACAGTTTAAACTCCGGATCTCAAGGTGGGAGAGAGTGGGTGGGTTTCTATGTAGTCGCTGGGCGTGGTCCGCCTACGGATGCCGTTGCTATGCTATTACTGGGTCACCTATTTAAACTCAGCAAAGTTCTTTTAAATTGCTGCCTCATTTGTACTCGCACAGCGCTTCCCTGCTCTCTCTTTCTCCGCTCCCTCACACCTCTCTCTCACACACACACACACACACACACACACACATACACACATACAGTTTATCTAGTGGTCTGCGTTGTCGAGCCAGTCATGTAGAAACATGCAGCAGCACCGACGGTCACAAACCCAGTCTATGGTGGCATCACATAAATGCAGAGCGTGGCTCGTTGTCCTCAGTAATAGGCACGTTTAAAAAGATGGTGCAAAAACACGGCAGTGACACATCGGATGAACTGGAAGGCGGGGAGGGAAGACAAGACCAATGTTTGGGAGCTGTGAGTGCTGGCAAGAGGATGTTGTAATAGTGTAGTCTGTGTTTGTAATTAAAAAATAAATGATTTCAATAAGTAAATTAGGATTAGAATGAATCTTATGAATGAAAAATATGGTTATTCAGTAGCAATTACAATGATCAAGTCGTTGTACTCTCTTGGTGATATTTTGTGTTTTGTGTAAGCAACAGAGATGTTTACAGCGACGTGGCCGCACGAAAGAAGGTGGAACTGTACCTGTCAAAGTTTGACCGTCCACATTCTGCGAGTGTTCTAGGTCACATGACAGAAGGTCATCAGGTCAGGTCTAGAGTGACATGTAAGGGGTCATCAGACCTTTATCTCAGATCAGGCAGCTTTAACAGTCTCGGGAAGCTGCACTGTTGTACTGCGTTTGTGCGTGTTTGCGTTAGGGGTCACCATGACATGCGCTCCTGTTCGGTGTCCTCCGGGTCCGGCCAGGACGAGGGGTCGGTCATTCCTTTCCGAAGACGTAAAAACAGGTAAACCGGAGAGAGAGAGAGAGAGAGAGCGATAAGAGAGGGAAAGACTGGACGAACAGGGTTTTGTTTGTGTGTTATTGGCTGCTGAGACCAGTCTCATGTTTAAAGCCCCTGACTCCAGCCAGTCTGACAGCACACAGACCAACGACTGTTTCTACGTTAGTATTTTTAGCCGGAGCCTTATTCCTCTCTCGTTTAGCGCGGTTTAATCCCCTATAATCATTAGTGTTGGTGGCTAACTTCCTCTGGTTATGTAATCTGCACCGTTGGATTAGTTCTCCGTGGCCCTGTGTTTGTTGTGTCCGCTGGTGTGTGTCCTTCTTAATACGTCGACCTTCTGGGTATTTGTGACATTTCCAATAATGTAAGTTGAAGTTTATGTCCATCTTATGTATTTAAACGTTTGACCTTTAAGGACTTGCTGGCGTGGTACTTTTCAGTGTGTGTGTGTGTGTGTGTGTGCAGTCGTGGCCAAAAGTTTTAGATCTTTTTGTCAGTTGTTTCTGTGGTGTATTGTAGCATAATTATAAGCATTTTATGAGCTTCAAAGTCTTTTATTGACTTTAAGGACATCAAGTTTAAAGATTCAGGCCTCTGAATTCGCCCTGATTTGCTGTCACTCAACTTCTGGTCCAAATTCTGACTGATGGCGACCCATTCCTTCATAATCAGTGCCTGGAGAATATGTGGGTTTTTGTTTGTCAACCCGCCTCCACCAGTCTTCTTCACAACACCTGAACCTCTCTCCTTGAAGTTTTTGATGATCTGATAAATGGTCGATTTAGGTGCCATCTTAGTAGCAGCAATATTCTTGCCTGTGTAGAACTTTTTATGCAACACAATGACGACTGCACGTGTTTCCTTTTAACAGCTATATCTAACATACCACTGCACTGCCTAATGATAGTGGTGATATGGTGTGGTGTCGCGTTAAGTCTTCTGTTGCAGCGATAAAAATGATTCATTCGGATGTAGAAATCGTAGAAATTGTGCCTTGTAGTCAGTCGGCTTTTTGCAACACCCATCTTGTCCTGATCTGACCCAGAAGTGGACACTTTCATGGAATATATCATCCTGCTAACTGTCGTAGTTTGTACTGAATCATGCAGAGAATGTGGCTAACATTCTCTACTGTACTGACATTTGCATTTTTGACTGTGTTTGTAAATGTAAAGTATAACAATAACTTGTTATTGGTCAATGTTATAATGCGTTACTGATGTTTATGCTTTGCGTACTTTCCTCTCAGTCAGTATTATGTTCTGCCAACTAAATATTAATCATTTTAAGTATTTTATGCTTCCTCCGCTGAGGCATCATGTTCAACAATGACAAGATGTTTTAGGATTGCAGTCTTGTTACTCCTCCTCCATTAAAATGTACAGCCCTCGCAAGACAGTAAATGGCGATTAACCTGGTCTAGCGTCCTTAAAAACTGATCATTTCCTTTTCTCTCTCCCTCTGCAGCTGGGGGATGGCGGTGAATGTGTACTCCACGTCCATGACCATTGAGAACCTCAGCAGACATGACATGCTGGCCTGGGTCAACGATTCTCTGCAGCTCACCTACACCAAGATAGAGCAGCTATGCTCAGGTTAGTCCAGAAAACCCATTCATAGCAGCACAGGCACCACGTACAGGTTAGTTCAGCACTGGCAGCCCCTGGAGACCCCAGCAGTGCTACAGATTAAAGTCAGTTTACAGAGTCATGCTTAACCCCTTGGCCCATGTGTGTGATGCCGTTTCCCAGTTCTCCCGGTTCACTTCACTCTATCCTTGAATCCCTCATTTTATCTTATTTTTTAAACGTATTGTGCAGGAGCTGCATATTGTCAGTTCATGGACATGCTGTTCCCTGGCTGTATCCTGCTGAAGAAGGTGAAGTTCCAGGCTCGGCTCGAGCACGAGTACATCCACAACTTCAAAGTGCTGCAGGCAGCCTTCAAGCGCATGAACGTGGACAAGGTGAGCTCCTCTCTTCCCAGCTGATTCGAGTCCATCGATCCCATGCACCAGCGTTTACCCGTCTGCTGTTAATAACCAGGCCTGGCAGGCACAAAAGCAACTCACAGTGGTATTTCGAGACTGGGCGGGCCTCACTTTGCTGGTTAGCATGCTAACTTATCTCTGCTAAAATATATTTGTTAACATACACAGTAAAAAAATATAAAAAAAATAAAGAGTTGATTTTTTTCACATAACATTTGGTCCTGCTCAAAATTAGAGTAAAATTTACTCTATGGCCAGTGTTGCCAGAGTTAATTCCACTCAGTTTAGTGTCACTAATCCACCCTGCTTTCAACCATGCTGTCAGAGTTGGTTTACTCTCCGTAGACTCGTAAATACTCTCACTTGGTTAAAATAGGTTTACTCCATTTTTTACTGTGTAATGTCAAAATGGTTGTTTCTACATATTGCAATAGGTATTTAGGAAAAAATAGGCAAACCTCTTTCAGGTTTGGCACCTTTGAAGACACTGACAGTAATAATCAAGAGTTTAAAAAAGTATCGTGGGTCTAAAATCCCTTGTGTAGTAAACAGCACATAATCAGAATGAATGAAAGCACATTCTCTTCCTGAAAAACATTCACTTGACAGTGTGGGAAGGCTGAAAAAAGCAGGGAGTGATTTTGAACATACTCTCCCTGTGTGCTTTGCCGTCTGTATTTTCCCTCCAGTACCAGTCTATATTTCTGTTAAAATCTCAACTTACCAGAATTAAACTATATTTACCCTTCAAGTTTAAGGAAGACACCTGTGCTGCCGTGTGAACACACACTGAAAAAAACGCTGTCTCAAATTTAAAAAAATTGAAGTAATCTGTCACATTTAATATTTTAGCTTTAACGCTATGTAAATAACCAAACTAACCTCAGTAAAAAATTAAAAGTCAAGTGAAATGTAAAGTAAAAAAAAAAATACCCATAAGCATAAATTAGAAAGTTTAGAAAGAGCTAAATCAGAAAGAGCAAACTAATATTTTTTTGACTACTGTAATGAGAAAAAACACATTAAACAGACGACAGCTACAGTCCTTTTTTCAGTGCACTGTAACACATGATTCCCTTTTTTGATCTCCCTGCTGTGCGTTGCACCATTTAGTCCCGAAGGTTTCCTTTCTGCTGTGTGGGTTATTTTATATTAAAGCTCTACTTGACTTGAGATTTTAAAAACCATGCGTAGTTGGCGGACCGGTTGCGTCTCTGCAATAACCCTTGAACATCCCACTGCCATGTTGGCGTCACATTTTAGTATATATCACAATACCACTTACTGATTGGAGGCCTGTTTTTATGAATGCCTGGATATTTTTTTTCACTGGTCTCTATAGCTTTTACATTTGCATTTATAGCATTTACCAGACGCCCTTATCGAGAGTGACTTACAATCAGTAGTTACAGGGACAGTCCCCCCCTGGAGCAACTCAGGGTTAAGTGTCTTGCTCAGGGACACAATGGTAGTAAGTGGGATTTGACCTAGGTATTCTGGTTCACAGGCAAGTGTGTTACCCACTAGGCTCCTTTTTTTTTTTTTTTTTTTACTACCACCCTGCTTTTAATTGTCTGGCCATTATCTGGGTCACATGGCTACCGATAAAATAAAAGACCACACCCTGTGTGCTTGTTGTTTTTTTAAGAAACCATGATGAAGAACAGCATACGTTAATGTGTTTTTTCTTCTAATGTGTTTTATCTACTATATGTTCTTTCCCACTTTGATGGAGACAAATTCTAAATAATACTTCTATTTTTGAAAGTGTTCCTTTCTGCCACATCCTCTGTCAATGTTTTGATGTTTGCAACTGTTCAACAAAAGTTGCAACAGCGAACAGAGACAAACAGGGCAGCTTTATACAATCTTTATACAGGTGAGGACAATCACGATGAACACAGCACGAAATGAAACTCCGTGCCGAATCCCGGATCTGGAGTTGCCCCTTCCGGACAGGATCATGACAGTTACATTAGAACTGTTTTAGATATTGGCTAATGCCTTATGTTACTTGTAACTGTGCACGGTCATAATGTTACTGAGTCATTATTGGCCAACACTGGACATTAGACATGAGATATAATAATAAAACGTATTAGTATACATACACAGTTGCATATATATAGTATATACATTTAGGGCACTATTTTCAAACTTTATGCATGAGGAATACAGACTAACTACACAACTGTTAATTTCCATGTGTTTCTTTTCTTGTAGATAATTCCAGTGGAGAAGCTTGTTAAAGGGAAGTTCCAGGACAACTTTGAGTTTGTCCAATGGTTCAAGAAGTTCTTTGACGCAAATTATGATGGCAAAGACTACGAACCCCAGCTTGCCCGACAGGGTCAAGATGTCACGCCACCACCCTTTCCAGGTGAACTCACTTTCTACAAACCCAAGAAACCCCCTGCGGGCCCAGGTAGCAGCACACTGCTGGCCTGCATGTGTGTGTTATGTGTGTTTGCACAGCTGCACAGCATTCTCTTTGTTTGGACTTCTTTTTTGTCCATGGAAGAGTTAAAGTGTGTGAAAGGAGGGAAATCGTTTTTTTTCTCTCTCTTTTCACCCAGTCGCTGCTTGGTATTTGCTGCAAATTATAACCCCCCGCCAGGACACAATTCCTGCCCAACCTTCTGTTGCCTTAAAGGAATTCTGTTCCTACTGGCTCATACAGGCATGGCTTTTGCGCTTCTGCCTTATTGGTGCAACAAAGAGGTATACTTATAATAAAATAAGAAAAAAAATCCCTATCTAGGCCGTCTATCACCAAAATAAAGATGGATGTTTTGGTAACAGACAGCTGGAGAACAGCCGTATAATGTATGAATATCAATATGAAATGACTGTGTGTGTGCAGGGGTGGGGCAGTTTATCAGCCAAATAGTGTCAATTTTCAGTCATAGCATTGTTATGTATGATTTCTGGTTTCTGTTACATGCTAAACAAAACCCAATCTAGAGATGTATTGCAGCTACTGCTATTGCAACTTCAGTGCTGTATCTTCCATGTTCTTGCAACTTGGTGTTTGCTAGTGGTAATTTGCTAGGGTATGAGACATGCAAAGTATAAAAACCTGTGATAACTGGGGGGTGGATGTGTGCAATGATCTGGTGTAGGGCCACAGCGGACGTCGCCGACAGCTCCCAAAACCATGCCCACCCCCCAGCGGACTCACAACACCACTGTGGCTGCTGCCATCAGACGGAACCCAGTGGTTGCAAGGAATGGAGGCGGGGATGCGGAGATCATGGAACTGAATCAGCAGGTGAGGAAGGAGGGCACTGTTAACATTCATCCTAACATCCGTGTTAAAAAAACGTCCAAACCCAACCCAAACCCAGACATTAGCTCTTTAGTTATTCATTTGCACAATTTACAGGGTTCCTACGGTCATAAAAATCCAGGAAGAGTCATGGAATTTGAAGAAAATTGAAAAGTTCCCTTCCAAAAGTTTTGGAATACGAAATAAGCATATAAAGTTGTGGAAAAGTCATTGAAATCTGACTGACTCATGAGTGTAAAGTATGAATTACATTTTTACAGTTTAAAACTACCATGTTTAAAACTAGCGCAGGTCTATAGTGTCTTTGCTGGCTTTACGTAGTGAACCACGTCACATGCTACTATGTGCCTTGCTTCCATATTCCAGCAGCTCCCCAGCCGCGTGTCTCCTTTTAAAAATCATGTAAGTTACACCTGATGATCTTCACCGGAACCTGATTGGTCCATTGAACTCGGGCTTGGGCTGCACAAACTTGGAGGAAGAAACACTGTCGTTTAACTTAAGCTTTTCAGGGTTGTTTAACGAGATTTAGTTTAACGATATTTGGGCAAATTTGGTCAAGAAAATTGAAAAGTCATGGAAAAGTCATTTTAAGTTATTTTCTAAAAATGAACCCTGTATTGAGTCTGCTGGATATAAACATGCAGTTAAGTGGGTAGTAATATGCAGTTGAAAGAGACAAATCCTGCTAATACCATTGTGGTCTTTGTCCACATGTTCCGCAATTAGGTCATTAGTCCGTGACTGGAAGTCAGTGTACACGATAGTGTTCATTTTACCAACATTTAAGTTTCCTCCCTCCTCTGCTCTTTGAAGCTAATGGATCTGAAGCTTACGGTAGACGGACTGGAGAAAGAGAGAGATTTCTACTTCAGCAAACTCCGAGACATCGAGCTCATCTGCCAGGAGCATGAGAGCGAAAACAACCCCGTCCTCGCCAAGATTGTCGACATTCTTTACGCCACAGAGGTACGAAAACATGACAATACCCCCCCCAGCTATATACTCAACCGATTTGACCCCACTCCAACTAAAAATAAGTCAGTCCTCTTAAGTTGCACATTCAATAAATAGTCTGATGTATTGATCGATTAATTAAGAAAATACAGTACACAGGACGTGTTTGTGACCTGCTATTTGTGATGTTGAAACCTTGTTCTCCACTCCAGGATGGCTTTGCCCCCCCAGAGGATGAAGAAGTTGACGAGCAGCCACACGATCAGGATGAATACTGAGCTGACTTCCTGCCCCACCCCATCTCTCACCCGTCCCTCATCTCACTCCTACTTTGCACTTCTTTTTCTGGCCCGTTTCTTCATCACTTTACTTCCATACTTCCCAAAAACGAACGAACAACAACAAAAAAAACAACACAACTATACAGAGAAGAGTCGGTAGTGTGGGGGGGTCTGAGTGTGTGAGTGTGTGTGTGTGTGTGCGCGTGCATGTGTGCACTAAATAAATAGGGTGCAGTGGATATGCAGTGAGCCGTAAAGGAGAATGTTTTGCGGCGTGGGAAAGGCTTGCATTGTGCCTGGACTGAGGCGTGCGTCCTCCTGGTGAGGTTGTCTGGTCCGCTTTTAGTTTTGGGGGAATGCTACACAAAGCAGGATCTTTCGGTATCGTGAGCAAAAGTTTCAGTAAGCCTCCGCTCCTTGAAATTAAAAAAAAAAAAACAACACTGGTGCCCAACTCCATGTTTTTATTGAAAGGAAGTGAAATGAAAAAGCACCTCTGCTGATTGTGTAAATGAAGACAGAGAAAAAAAATCCTGCTTTGTATAACTACTCTGCCTTCGGCTGCTGCGGTGGTTGATCTGATAGACAGCCTCCCTTCTGGTGGTTCCTCCCATCCGTAGCCCTCAGCTCTGCTAATTCAAATATCCAACGGCTCAGAGCAGTTTCAGTAGTTCTGACAAAACTGACCAACGCTACGTTTTGTTCCCCACCCTTTTCACTAAAAGGTTTAACCTCTTATTTATTGAAAGGCTGAAGCTAGTTTTGGTTTCTGATCAGATGTTCTGAAGTGTTGTATGCATGTGTGCCACTTGTCACCTGGTTAGAGGAAATCTCACAGCGCAAGTGCTGCTAACGGGTGCGGCTGACAGCTCTGCGGCGCCATCTGTTGCCCACTGTGCGCATCCCACTCAGGCACAGAGAGGCTGGGAGAAGACTTTTTTTTCCCATTTGTAAATGTACCTTGTGGGAGCTTTGCTTCTTGAAGCTGTGGGCGGTTAGCGTTAGCATTTGCACTGGAGTTGCGGTGGCACAATGCGAACAATATTTATTGAGGAACTGGTGAGGTCACAGGTCAAGACTGGAAACTGGTGTCCAAATTTGAATAAACTCATAGCGGAGCAAGATGAAAGGCTATGCCATTACTAACGTTTTTACTGACGATGTTAAACAAGATTATTATTATTTTTGTAGCTGCTACATTTTGATTTTTCATTTTACTTATTTATTTCTTGATTGTTGGATTGGAGAGTTTGATTGCACGGCATCCAGTGTCATTTAGGTAAACGGTAGCTCTCTGGTGATTGACAGTTCAGCCCCTGCCATCATCTCTCCCTTACTCAAAACTGTGGCCATGGCAACTGTTTGCAGAACTTGCATCTGTTTGGAGTTTTATTATAACAAATAAACATATGCAGGGAAATAAAAAAGCATGATTTTTGTCTCTTTTTGTTGTACTGCATCTCATGGTTTCAATAAAATCAAAACTGGCAAAAGCCTAAGAAATAAGTTCCAATTTCGATTTTTTAATTCAGATTCAGATTTTGTGTTCTTTTAGGTTGTTAAAATGTACAATACATTTTGTAAGGGTGAAAATCAGACCGAATTCAGAAGATCAAATGATATCTATGAGATAGTTTTCATTCTGTAGCTACGGTACCGTGTATCCACGGCCTCTCCGAACGCCCACTTTCACATCATCGGCTACCAGCTCTGCTGCTGTCTTCATGTGAGTGTGTAGACGACGCGTGCCAACCAAACATGGTGTTCGCTGCAGCCAATCCACGACAAGAAGCACAAATATAAGCCAAGAGTCCCCCTGCAGCCACATGCCATCTTGAACCCCGAGAAACGCTAGGTCCAGAGGTTTGGTTACACCAGCTATGTCGAGATGCCATTTTTCACTTCTCGCACTAGCTCAGGCTCCTTATGTTCCACATTCCTCGAGAAACTTGAGCGCGTCAAGGTCCACGCTGTCACCTTTGTTCTTTTAAATAGTACTTAAATAGGATGCAAATGACTCCTTTCTGGCTCATAACAGAAACAAAACAATAATAATAAATGGTATGCAGTGTATTAGTGGAAAACATTAGAAACAACGTATGCTTTAAGTGTAATGTAATGGATGTGAAAGTTTACATGCAAGTTTCATCAAAAATGACCTTTATCACAGCAGATTCACAGGGTCATCTCTTCCACGAGCACAAAGCAGCTGTGAATATGAACAACAATCTGCTGGAATACCACAGTTCGAGAGCCAAAGACAAGGATCTCAGTACCCACCAGGAAGTGACTGTTCACAGCACCACTCCTGGAATCACTATGCAACAAGAAATGCATGAACTGCTTTTGATGCAAGCTGCTGCCAAGTGTACTTTAAATACTAGTTCAATGGCACGAAGTTGACAGGTAGCAATAAAATCCATCTTTTGCCATCTCAATAGCCATCGTAATGATGACGTCACGTATTATTGGTCTATAACACCCGTCGCAGCTCATTTCTCCAGCATTTCTCTTTGGCTTCTCTGAAAAAAAAATATCTACGCATGGCGCCTTCGCTGACGAAATGACGTCACGCCAACTAGCAGACGTGGCACAGAGACGCTAAAATCTCGAGACGTCATCGTCGGCCCGTCAGTCCCCCACGCTGACGAGAGGAAGAAGACGGCCATTTCTCCCCCGCGTCGAGCGCTGCGATCCCCACACCATGGCTTCGGCGGGCAAGTGGGAGGTGGTGAAGAAAGGCAAGAAGCAGAACAGCGCGGCGGCGGCGGCGGCGACGAAGTCTGCGGGGAGGAAGGCGCTCGGCGAGTCGAACGGGAGCAGGCTGGACCAGTCGCGTAAGTCGGCCGATGAATGGGCTCCTGTCCCCCGCCAGCGCGCTGCCGAACACGCAGGGTCCCAACGGAGGTTCGGAAAACGTCCCGCGGACCAAAAACAAGGGGGTTTGGGCGCGTGTCAGGCGCTCCTAACGCGCGTTAGCGTGGTTAGCCCAGCGGCTAATGCTAGTTAGCTCGCTTCTGCTTTATTAGATTTAACAGCGCGGGATTAACCACGTTCGGGATGGTTACTAACTGTTCCACGGAAGGGGGGACGACGACTGGTTAAACCCCGTTTCCAGCTGTCCTGAGACGTCAGCGGTGGGGCAGCTGTGTGCTTTGGTCATTATTCGATGCAGACCTTTAAAAGTTCTGCATTTTCATGAACTTGACGGTCACGGCCATGTGGTGCGGACTATTCGAATAAAATGTAAAAGGTGGTTTGTGTGATTTCGAAGCAAGCAAGCAAGCAAAAAAAAAAATTGAGGACCGATGTTTGTGTTATTTACTGTGCTGTAAAACTTCACAGAAAATCCAGCAGAGTTTTGGCCCTGTGGGGGTTCCGCATGGTCATGGGATGGGGACGTGCTTTCAGGCAGCTTCATATTTTTGCACACTGTAACAAAATTCAAAGACACCATTCTCTGGCCTGGCATCTCGCAGTTGAGCAAATGTTCTAATATTTCGCATTTTGCGCACAAAAAACCTCAAGGACGTTCTTTCAGGATGACTGTACCTGTTAACTGGCAACTAACCCAACTTCTCCTCATCTTGTAGGATATGTTGTACAGGGATGGCCTGGTTTCCATCTTGGACACGTTCATTATATGCAGTGATAAAGATGAGTGGTTGATGCAGTAATTAAAAGAGTAAAGGACACAAAATATAAATATTAAAACCATGCCTACCTTGGTCATCCCAAAATATCACTGATTCAGAGCGTAAAAATGAGATTACTGATGTTATATGTGTTTTAACGATCGGTGCCATCATCCACAACGTGTTCACACGCAGAAGAAGGACTTTCATATTACATTTACAGCGTTCATCAGACGCCCTTATCCAGAGCCTATTACAATCAGTAATGACAAAGACTTGTCAGGGACACAATGGTAGTAAGTGGGTTTTGTAAGTGGGTTCTGGTTCATAGGAGAGTGTGTTACCCACTAGGCTACTACCAGCCCAGATCTAGTGAATGCCTTCGTATGAGCGCGGCTGTCACCTTTGTTACAGTTGCCGAGCGGTCCGTGCCCCTGCTGTCCCTGAAGTATTGCGATTTTCCTGTTTCGACACGGAATAAAAGCTTTAGGCGTGATCTCGTGTCCCCTCTCTCCGTCCCGTCCTCTCGGTCGCACTGTTTCGCTCTCGCTGCGTGCCCTTATGCTCTCTTCTAACTTCAATGGCTTGATGGCCCTCACAGACCCTGTGAAGATGTCGGAGTCCATCTTTGAAAGCTTTGAGAAGATCGCGAAGAAACAGAACAAGGAGCAGGTGCCACCGGTGTCTGAAGCCCCGCAGAAAAAGCAAAACCAGGGGAAACCGAACAAGAAGCCCCCCTCTAGCAACCCTCCAAAACCGAGCCATTTCAAGAGCCTGGAAGAGGCCATGAAAGCTGTAAGTTTACGACGGATGCACATACAAAAATTTTAATATTAACTTTCATTTCAATTATTAGTGGTGTCATTTGATTTAAAGCATCAATCCAGTTTAAATTGTAGCACTTCCTGGTATGTTTTTAAGGATCATCTTTAAAGCAAAGAATAACTATTAAAATGTATAAAATTAGGTGGCCACCGTGTCTTGCTGCTCTTGGGCCATGTACACTAGGTGTGTCTGTCTGTCTGTCTGAGTGATAATTTTTTTTTTTTTTTTTGCGAAACATTAACATGCAGCAGTAAATCCTAACACTAATGCCCCTAATTAATTAAATCCCAAACACGCATTCATTAAACATTCATGTAACATGAGTGTGATTTGACATTTTATAACACGCCAGATTAATGGCACTAACTGCAATATTTTTTATAAGATTGATTTGACCCAGTATCAGCATGCTTGACTCGGGTAATCTGTTAATTGTGATTGTCCCCATGTACATTCATTTATAATAATATACAATACCTTTCATACTTTTATCTTGTCAGTATAGTTGAATGATCTTTAAATAATTTGAGAAATTGACCAAATCTTTGGGGAAACAATGGCGTTAAAAATGGCTATAAGTTGGGCGTTGCGTTATTTTTGTTCCTCTCTCCCTGTATTTGACTGTTAGCTGGATGTGTCAGAACTGAAGCAGCAGCTGGAGAAGAGTCAGTCCATGTTCCCTGAGAATCCCTCTGTGTGGCTGAAAGATTTGGCAGGGTACCTCAACTACAAGCTGCCAGCCCCAGACAGCGACCCCACGCTCTGCACCTATGCGCATGGTGAGAGACTGAGGGCATGTCTGTTAGAGGCTGATTGCATAAGGCCATTTTGGTAAATGTCACAGTAGGAAAAGGGTCAATGGTTGCACAAAACCCCCCTAGGTCCCATTTAGACTCTGCTGAAGTTCATTTAATGAATTTGTTTCTTAAAAGAATAGTGTCGAACACATGGTTCATATTGCTCAGCCTCCAATATTCGTTTTTTTATTTCAGCCTAATGTGTATGTAGATTAAATGATTTCATGAAATGTGTTCTTACCTAATGGACTCTTCCCCTTCAAGATTACCCATACTCCCTGGCAGGGAAGGAATTGCGAAGTGTCATTAAAGGGCTGCTGGGCAAGTGCAGTGACTGCTTTCAGGACTTCTTTGACCACTGTGTGCTGACCATGCTCAGAGAACTGGACCGGCAGCCAGGTACACACACACACACACACACACACACACACACAAAGAATCACATAACACTGCTCTGTAGGTCTCTCAACTTATGTCTCTTCACAACATTCTAGATTCAACATCAAATTGGGCCTCCCGGCATCCACCACATCATACTAATCTAGTATATTTAAATTCTTGTCATTCTTCAAATTAATGCCCACTATTCTCATAGATAGAGGGGATACGGGGACAATGTCTGGAAGGATACCTCAGGTTGCTAGTTGGATGAAGTGGCTCACTCGTTTTTACATTCCAATTCAACTTATAGCCATTTTTAAAAGACTTTGCACATTGCAGCTTTTATAATGTGTCGGCGACCTTCTGATTATGGGTCCGTTTCCTTACCCATTAGGCCACCACTGCCCCCTCCAGGAGTCTGTCCCTGTAACTACTGATTTTAAATTGCTCTGGATAAGGGCGTCTGATTTAAATTATGTAAATGGAGGTTCGTCGTTACTCCGTGGGATTGATTTTGGTTTGTAAATGACAGTTAATTTCAGTCCAATCGTGGAACAGAAGGTGCTGTGACAATTTTAGCCTTTTGGATAACTGCAGTCAGATTTTGGCAACTATTCACTTATGTTGGTTTCTTTTGAGTCTGATGACTCACAACTATGAAATAATGCTGAAGTTATGTAGTAAAAGTCCCCCAAATGTTTCATATTTGAGATTTTTCAAAGGAGTGAACTTTTTCTGTGATTGCTGCATTCACATTCTTTGCTTCTCTCAACCACCTAGTCACACAACAGGGATGGTTTTCCAACAGTCCTGAAAGAGTTCCTGTGTTGAACACCTGTAACTTGCTTTTGCTTCACTCATGTTAATAATCTCATGAAATTGCTAATGATGCTGGCAATAATATTCAGTGCCAGCAAAAAGATTAAGTGGTCTGACTGGTAGTGTATGATTGAAGCTGTTTCTTCCTTTGCCAGGTGATTCTCTCCATGGTTACAGAATCTGCATCCAGGCCATCATGCATGACAAGCCCAAAATTGCTACGGTCAACCTGGCGGAAGTGAGTGTTCGTTCTGGTGTGTGTTTGTGGGTGGTGGTATGTGAGTGTCCTGGTTTAGATGATTTGGACCTCTCTGTTCTCCAGCATCTGGAACTGCTGCGCTCGCACCAGAACCGGCCACTGAAGTGTCTGACCATCATGTGGGCTCTTGGCCAAGCAGGCTTCTACGACCTGAGTCAAGGACTCAAAGGTGAATTTATTTTTCCCACTAAATAGTTCTGTAGAATTAGGGATGTTTAGTAATGGCATTTTCAGTATTTGTTTTCTTGCTACGTTAAATTAGCAAGTCGCACTACTCAGTCCGAGCATATAGCGAATACTGTTTCATTTGACCGTTAAGTACCTGATCACCACCGATACTGGGGCGGCACTGGCAGCTCCCATTTAAATGGTTTAAATGCACGTAAAACATGTACAGATATATGCATGAGACGATGCATGTGGAGTCACAGTACATCATTCTATTAAACAATTGATATATTATGCACCCTTACATGGCATCATGGCGAGTTAATAAAGTATGTTTCAGCAGCACCCAGCCCCCCACTGGTTGTGAACTTAAACCATTTTCTATATTGTGTTCCAGTTTGGCTGGGCATCATGCTGCCTGTTCTGGGGGTGAAGTCTCTATCAGCATACGCCATCGCCTACTTGGAACGGTTGCTCTTGTGAGTGCGTTGCAAAATAATGAGGATAAAGTTCAGCAAGAGCCAATACTGCCTATAAATAATTATCGTTCCAAATTGTATTGACTAGATCTTTGAAAATGAATGATCCATTAAACACAAATGAGTGAAATATGAGGTGTAGTTGCAGCAATGATTCTGCAGTTTTATTTATCAGTTACATTTTAAAGCATGTGTTTATGTGGCCAACTGACTAAAAACTTGGGTGGGTGTGAGTTTTCTCAACATACACAGTAACAGCTTTGTGTTTTTTTTTTTTTTTTTGTTTTTTTTTTTTTGTTTTTTTTTTTCTTAAAGGCTTCATGCCAACCTGACAAAAGGTTTTGGCATCATGGGACCCAAAGAGTTCTTCCCTCTACTGGACTTTGCCTACATGCCTAAAAACTCCCTGTCACCCAGGTAACAAGCTTAAAAGTGCTAATACCCCAATGATTGATTGTAATACTGACTTATATTTTCCGCTGCTGGTTGTCAAGCGTAAAGTCTCTCAGAACCGTTCTATCTAAGGAAAATGCTTTATGAAACAATTAACTATTATATAGTTGAGACGTTTAATTCTGCTTGCCCCTAATACATCTTAATTTGTGCAATATTATAAAACCATACAAGTAGCTAAGTCATTTTTGTACACGGTATTTGCTCCAATGATTATCAGTTCCGTGCAGTGCTTTTTGCATACTGTTATTTATTATTTATTTTTGTCACTATTGAACCATTGGTTTGCAGTACTGTCTAGACGCTAGCGTGTTGTGTGCTCAGTTTGCAGGAACAGTTACGCCGTCTCTACCCGCGGCTGAAGGTCCTGGCGTTTGGAGCAAAACCCGAATCCTTGCTGCACACGTACTTCCCATCGTTTCTGTCACGAGCCACCCCACACTGTCCTGATACCATGAAGAAAGAGGTGTGGGTGGCTTGCGTCATACGCCTTCTGGCTTTTATGTATATCCAACATAATACACTATTAATATAAACAGGTTTCATTTAATTAAGAGGAAGGTAAACAGCAGTTTATTTTCTGAATATGGAATGCACAATGGAAGCTTAATTTAGTGGAGTTATTGATTCAATAATTGTGATTATAAATTTTCTATAAAGTCTATGTAAATAAGGAGGGTTGTGCTCTAATAATCTGTAATATTCTCTAGCTGCTCATCAGTCTGACTGAGTGCTTGTCAGTGGATGCTCAGACTTTAGGTGTCTGGAGGCAACTGTACACCAAATATTTATCCCAGTCCAGGTGAGAGACGGTTCTGTCAGTTTTTGTCACTTCATGCATTTGCGTCGTTTTTATATACATTTTTTCTATCTTCAAATAGCCTGCTATTAAATCACCTTTTGAAGAGCTGGAATACACTGCCACCGAAGGTATGCATAGATCTTATTTTAATGGATGCTTTTGGGTATTGATTACATTATTGTTATATTATTTAATATTGAGATGCAATGACTGTCTCAACATCTTTTTCAGCTGCGTAAAAGCCTTCAAGAGACCATCCAGTCATTTAAAGTGACCAATGAGCAGATGGGTGAATGTGATGAGGTGCAGGAATGCAAAACACTGTGCAATGTAAGTAACGGAAACTAATCTAAAATCTGTCTATATATTCTTTGGACAAATAATTAAACTAATCATGGCATCTCAAAAAAGCGTTGAGTGTGTGGCATACCCATGGGTGCTTGTCTCTGCCTTTCATGACAAACAACCTGTGACTATTAATAGACTTAAAACAAGGCAAAGTATCAAGCCTTAACTATTTTTTTTTTTTTTTTTTTTGCCCTGCATTTATTCATCTATAGAACATACAGACAAGAATGCGTGGCCAGGGGTTCCCATGGACACGGTTGCTTTTGGCGATGCTGGTCTTCGCTGCTGGCTTCATTGCACATGACATCAGGTCACATGGGTCATTTGCTGACTCAATGACCGCACTCTACCTGCGGACGTCAGGGGTCTCGGATGCATCTCAGCAGGCCTGGAGCAAAGTTTCATTATACAGTCAAGGAGGTTTGAGGTGAAAAGCTTGTATCAGACTACGGAATGGGGCAGTGGTGATCTAGCGGTTAAGGAAGCGGCCCTGTAATTAGAAGGTTGCTGGTTTGAATCCTGGTCTGCCGAGGTGGCACTGAGCAAAGCACTGTCTCCACACACTGCTCCCCAGGCGCCTGTCATGGCTGCCCACTGCTCACCAAAGGTGATGGTTAAATGCAGGGGGCATATTTTGTTGTCACCGTGTGCTGTGCTGCAGTGTTTCACTTCACTTTCATACATACAGGAACTTTATACAGTGTAATACAGAGGCTAATAAAGTTTGTTATGCAACCTTAGACAGTTTATAATTTTCCCTAGAAACTCTTGAAGACAGGAACGATTGGATACTGGTGGGAAAGGACCAGGACCAGAGTTCAAGCACTCACTTAAAGTGATTAAATGAAGCGATTGTCATACACTGCAGCACAGAACACGGTGTCCTCTGATTTTAACAATCACCTTGGTGAGCAGTAGGCAGCCATGTCAGGCGCCTGGGGAGCAGTGTGTGGGGACCTTGATCAGTGGCACCTTGGCGGACTGGGATTCAAACCGCCAACCTTCTGCTCAGGCCACCACTGGCCCTTGCAATTGGATGTTATACTGTTAAATATAAATCATGCTAATAATGTATATAGTTTTGGCCTGAACACAAGACTTTCTTACTCTAGTGTGTCTGGAAAAAGTAGTTAAAATATCATCTTTTTTTTGCCATTTACTGGTTTTGCAACAAACTTCATTCGAAGAGTAGACAACCAACCTGTGGTGTTTGATGGCAGACAGCTCAACAATAACCTTACTAAACAGTAATGCTGTAGCAGTAGAACCAGATGTTATATGCACAGTGCAGTTTTAGTTACGTTCTAGCTTTTAATCTGTGTTCTTGTCCTTTCATGCAGGTGGCTGGAAGAGAATACACCATATTATTACTCCTATGTTGTGGAGAAGGTTGGCCCAGTACTGGAGGATGGATGGCAGCACATGAGAGTAGCTGGGGTGTTCCTTGCCAATCAGAGCTCCGAACTGACCGTGTGGGTTAAAGAAAACACACCCCGGTTCATTGAGTGGGTGAGAAAAACACTAATACTGTTATTTGAACTTTGTGAAGATGAGAACTTATCAGGATTTCAGATTTTATTTTTAATGAATTTATTTCTTTTTTGTTTATCTGAACAGGTGAATGTAAACACACCCGACAGCGTGTTCCAGTTTATAGAATATGTGAAGGAGCTGCTGCTGCTTTTGCAACGCCACTACATTCTTCCAGCATGGCACTATGCTGTTGAGAGCCTACAGCATGCATGGAAGGCTTTCCAGGAATCATGCAAGTATGTAGCACCCCATATTTGCCTGCACATCGCTTAACTAACCCACGCAGTTATCTGATCAAACTCTTCTCCATGCTCCTGAATAAGTTGTATAACCCTTTGTTACTCCTCTGTGTATAAAACTGTAATTGATTGAGCATGGATTAGTCATCTTAATTAGTAAAAAAAAAAAATGTGTAAATTAGGGTTGCCTTGCAGCTAAGGAAGCAGACCTGTAAACGGACTGTTTGAACCCCTAGAAGTAATATTTTATCGCTATTTCAAAGTTTTTGACTGTTCAGTGAGTGGTACTCTGCTGTGGTTCTGGTAGTCCCCTACTTATTGATGACTACTCCCTGACCACCACAAACTATATGCCAAACATACACAGGAGAAATATATTTTACAGCAAGATCACATGGACAGGAGAGAGCAAAAGAACAAGACAAAAATAAAATGATAAACAAAAACCTAAAGGAAAAGAAAAATAATTCTGCTTTTTTGGGGTGTGAATGTATATTATGACACAATTATAAGGATTGCTCACGGATTGCAATTCTGAAAAATTGTAAAAGGCCTAGTGTAATTTGTAAGAGGCAGCTGACCTTATGGTCTAAAAATAATATTGAGAAAATATATATAAAATGTATGTGTGTCCTCTAAAATAACTGTATAAATGCTAAATTTGGCCATTTATTGCATAAAATGACAAGTAAATATTTCTTCAGAAACCAAAAAACTAAAGTGGCCAATGGC
Organism: Denticeps clupeoides; assembly: GCF_900700375.1. Taxonomy (NCBI): domain Eukaryota; kingdom Metazoa; phylum Chordata; class Actinopteri; order Clupeiformes; family Denticipitidae; genus Denticeps; species Denticeps clupeoides. The sequence continues at coordinate 28,835 of NW_021629733.1, read as the reverse complement.
ATACAAATTGGCCAGCAATGCAAAGCCTCTGCAGACACACTGATCAAAGTAGAATTTTGCTGAGCTTTATCCACTGCACATTGGGACTCATTGATGTGCGACCAATAGCAGGCTCTCAAACCAAGATTTATAGCAGTGATTAAGAAGTTGATTGTAACCGTTTAATTGTAATATCTTACTGCAACACTGCAAGGAAAAATGTGCATACGCCAGGAGAGTTTTCTGAATGGGTGGGGGAGCAAGCTGTCTGCTTGCTCAAAAGTAATGTTATAAATGTTAGGAATTGTTCTCGATATAATACTCTATATAGTCATTTACAACATCACACATGGAACAAAACGTGATTCATCGAGTATATTTGATATATGGCCCATTCCTAACTTACCTTGTTGATTTTTACTTTCTTATGTATTTATTTTTTTTTTAAACTTGTAAAAGTTTGGTGTATAAACTTTTTTTTTTTTTTTTTTTTCCTCCAGTGGGGAGGTGTCACTGTTATGTGTCCAGAATCACGTGATGTCATTTACAAACTCTACCTGGCTTTACCTGCACGACACCACGGCAGCCATCAAGAGCTGGGCTCAGGACTTGCTGTCCCGAGCATGAAACCCAGAACACACACACACAGACTGCCTTTACTTTTGTTTGCCCACGACTTTTGTTGGGCTCGCAGATGTATTTTTTATGTTTTCTACCAACAGCAGAGACATGTTTTGTCTTTTATATATTTTGAGGTTTGTCTGCCCTTCTGTCTTTTAGTGAAGGAGTTTGCCAAAAAGGAAGTGAGACTTTTTAGCCACTTCTTCTTTGCTAGATCATCTTGACAGCCTTACAGGAAAGCCCGATATCTTTTGGTTTACTAGGCAATTATCAATCTTACTTTTGAGAAATTGTTCTTCAAGGAACATCCCCATATACATTTTTAAATTTAGCCACTACGGTTTAGCTGATACTTTAAATGGCTTCAGTAAATAAAGTTAAATGTGAACTATCCTGTCTTGCTGATTTTAAATGGTTTATTCTTTTTTTTTTTTTCTCTTAATCGCCTGCATGTGAAGAATATGAGCAAAAAACACTGTAATTTCAGAGGCTGGACGTCCTGTTGTGAAGGCCATGGCATACCAACAGCTGCTCATGGAAAAGCCATTTTAGGTTTTCATGATCAGGACGACGATGATTTAATTAGTGACTGTTCCCAATACACCAATCATTCTATACAAGTTAATTTCACCATGGTTTAATGTTTATTCCCAGAATACATACTCTTCAATGCCAGGAATACCAGACTGCAAACTGTATAACTGTAGAAGAGAGCAAATGTGTTAAGTAAAATGTTTTGTTAATCTGGAAATTTATAAATAAAGATTGTTTAGTCCTGTATACCTTTTAAAATATTCCTTTAATGATTTTATTTAAGTTCTAGATTGGTGAAAATGTTATATTTAAAATCTTGGTAACAACATAAAAGATGGAAACAAAATAAATATGGAGTTCACCTGTAATCAGAAGGTTGCCAGTTCGAATCCCGAATCTCCAAGGTGCCACTGAGCACAGAGTGAGTCCCTAAGGGTGATGGGTTAGTTGAAGGATATAATTTGATATAATCTCATAATATTCTTCTGGACAGATTAGCATCTATTTGCATTAGTCATATTCCCTCACCTGGTTCACCCCATATCTCTCAGGTCATTCAGTTTATTCAATTTAAATCCCACTCTTCATGTATGCTTGCTGTTTCTGCAGGTACTAGGACCTATTTTACTCATTATTTACATTCTCCCTCTTGGCTCTGTATTTCCCCTAAACCCAATTACTTCCATCCATCTACCTCCCTCTTGGACTGTCTTATGGAGATTGGATCATGGTTCTCCTCTGAATTTCTCCAAGTTTTACTTGTTTGTACAGCCTCCACTTTAGCCAGATATCACAGTTTTTCCATTAATCTTGATAATTCCTCCATACATCTTTCCCTGAAGTAGTCTGCTCTCATTCCAATTATTTAGATTATCTTCCTTTATTTAAGTCACAGCTCAAAACTGACTTATGTCCTTTAACTTATTTTAATTGTCAAATCATGTTTGTTCTGCTTTTTTGATTGCTATTTATTTATATTCTGTAAGGTGACCTTGGTTTTTAGGAACGCGCCCTGGGATATAATGTATTCTTATTACATTATTAAGATTTCACTTGGGTGGGAAAGACTTTGCATGAGACATAAGTTGGTTAACTGCAGTAAAAATACCAAAATAGACACTTTTACATTTACAGCAATTATCAGACGCCCTTATCCAGAGCGACTTACAATCAGTAGTTACAGGGACAGTCCCCCCCTGGAGCATTGTAGTTACTACAATGGTAGTAACCTGGGTCTTCTGGTTCATAGGCGAGCATAGGATACCCCCCCCCACACCCCCCCACACTCACCACTTTTCATCCATAGGTGGGCACGAATAACAAACATTTCAGTTAACAGCAAAATGCGGTAAAGGATTGCACCACAGAGATACATGACAGCAATTGATGCAGACTTCTGAGCATGCAATGGCCAAGATGATCCTTTTTGGTGTTCATTGCTGCTGTAAACACAAGCAAAGTTTTGTCATTTCAGATTACACTTGGGTCTTACATGACACATAAGATGTTTAACTGCAGTAAAAATGGTAACAAAGTAACTTGTTGTCCCTTGGTGGACTTGAACCACTAACCTTTTGGTTAAAAATTGCACCAGGGGACAATATGATGTTTTAGATTCCAATGCATCCCATGGCTCCATCTCGAAGCCTGCTGACGAGAAGTGGCATGTTTTCCCATAACCTCAAGTTGTACAGTCAATGCGTAACCTCTGTGATTCACTGCCATATAACTGTCCAGTTGGACCTACCTCCTCTCTCCCAAGGACCTCTACGCCACCTCAAAGTACAATGTGGGCCTCAAAAATTCACTAGGGAGGGAAAGACATTCCATAAGAGATAAGTAGTTTAACTGCAGTAAAATCGCAACAAAGTGATTTTTCATCCCTCTGTGTAATTGAATCCTCAAGTTTTCAATTAAGAGCCGAATGAGCTAACTGATTACACTACAAAGACTAAATGTTGTGCATTAATGAAGCAAATGGCAACAAAGACACTGTACGTCCCTGTGTGTGCATGAACAAAAAAAACTTTTGGTTAACAGCCAAACACACTAACCGATTGTGACACAGAAACATTAGTCTATAATTTTATTAAGCTTTCTGGGCTCGCAAAAGCTCAGATAAGATCTATCATTTCATATATCATTTCAGTTGGGTGGGAAAGACCTTGCATGTGACATATCTAGTTTAACTGCATTAAAATGGCAACAAAGACACTAAGGGCGCTAAGCGATTGCGCACCAGAAACCGTACTTCTTAGCTATATGAAGCTTTGTGGGCATGCAAAAGCTCAGATAGGAAGCATCACGCCATGTAACATTTCTGTTGGGTGGAAATGACCTTGCATGTGACATATGTAGTTTAATTGCAGTAAAAATTGTAAGAACGACACTTTACGTCCCTGGGTGGGCTTGAACCACCAACCTTTCGGTTAACAGCTGAAGAAATAGTATGAGAAATATGTAGTTTAATTGCAGTAAAAATTGTAAGAACGACACTTTACGTCCCTGGGTGGGCTTGAAGTTTAATTGCAGTAAAAATCGTAAGAACGACACTTTACGTCCCTGGGTGGGCTTGCACCACCAACCTTTTGGTTAACAGCCGAACGCGCTAACCGATTGCGCCACAGAGACCATGTATTTTTGCTATATGAAGCTTTCTGGGCATGCAAAAGCTCAGATAAGAAGCATCATGTCATATAACATTTCTGTTGGGTGGAAATGACCTCTCATGTGACATATGTAGTTTAACTGCTGTTAAATTAGGAAAAAATGCACTTTTCTACCCTGGGTGGGCATGAACCACCAACCTTTTTGGTTAACAACCGATAGCGCCACAGAGACCACACTTCTTTCCAAAATGAAGCTTTCTGGGGCTGCAAAAGCTCAGACAAGAAGCATCATGTCATGTAACATTTCTTTTGGGTGATAAAGACATAGTATGAGAAATATGTAGTTTAATTGCAGTAAAAACCGTAAGAACGACACTTTACGTCCCTGGGTGGGCTTGAACCACCAACCTTTCGGTTAACAGCCGAACGCGCTAACCGATTGCGCCACAGAGACCATATATTTTTGCTATATGAAGCCTTCTGGGCATGCAAAAGCTCAGATAAGAAGCATCATGTCATATAACATTTCTGTTGGGTGGGAACGACCTTGCATGAGACATATGTAGTTTAACTGAATAAAAAATGGCAACAAAGACACTTTACGTCCCTGGGTGGGCTTGAACCACCAACCTTTCGGTTAACAGCCGAACTCGCTAACCTATTGCGCCACAGAGACCATACTACTTTCCTATTTGAAGCCTTCTAGGCATGGAAAAGCTCAGATAAGAAGCATCATGTCAAATAACAATGAAAATAACAATGAAATGACCTTGCATGTGACATATCTAGTTTAACTGCTGTTAAATTAGGAAAAAATGCACTTTTCTACCCTGGGTGGGCATGAACCACCAACCTTTTTGGTTAACAACCGATAAAGCCACAGAGACCACACTTCTTTCCAAAATGAAGCTTTCTGGGGCTGCAAAAGCTCAGACAAGCAGCATCATCTCATGTAACATTTCTTTTGGGTGATAAAGAAATAGTATGAGAAATATGTAGTTTAATTGCAGTAAAAATTGTAAGAACGACACTTTACGTCCCTGGGTGGGCTTGAACCACCAACCTTTCGGTTAACAGCCGAACGCGCTAACCTATTGCGCCACAGAGACCATACTACTTTCTTATTTGAAGCCTTCTAGGCATGCAAAAGCTCAGATAAGAAGCATCATGTCAAATAACATTTCTGTTGGGTGGAAATGACCTTGCATGTGACATATCTAGTTTAACTGCTGTTAAATTAGGAAAAAAGGACTTTTCTACCCTGGGTGGGCTTGAACCACCAACCTTTCGGTTAACAGCCGAACGCGTTAACCGATTGCGCCACTGAGACCATGCTACTTTTCTATTTGAAGCCTTCTGGGCATGCAAAAGCTCAGATAAGAAGCATCATGTCAAATAACATTTCTGTTGGGTGGAAATGACCTTGCATGTGACATATGTAGTTTAACTGCTGTTAAACTAGGAAAAAAATGCACTTTTCTACCCTGGGTGGGCATGAACCACCAACCTTTTTGGTTAACAACCGATAGCGCCACAGAGACCACACTTCTTTCCTAAATGAAGCTTTCTGATGCTGCAAAAGCTGAGACAAGAAGCATCATGTCATGTAACATTTCTTTTGGGTGATAAAGAAATAGTATGAGAAATATGTAGTTTAATTGCAGTAAAAACTGTAACAACGACACTTTACGTCCCTGGGTGGGCTTGAACCTCCAACCTTTCGGTTAACAGCCGAACGCGCTAACCGATTGCGCCACAGAGACCATGCTATTTTTCTATTTCAAGCCTTCTGGGCATGCAAAAGCTCAGATAAGAAGCATCATGTCAAATAACATTTCTGTTGGGTGGAAATGACTTTGTATGTGACATATCTAGTTTAACTGCTGTTAAATTAGGAAAAAATGCACTTTTCTACCCTGGGTGGGCATGAACCACCAACCTTTTTGGTTAACAACCGATAAAGCCACAGAGACCACACTTCTTTCCTAAATGACGCTTTCTGGGGCTGCAAAAGCTCAGACAAGAAGCATCATGTCATGTAACATTTCTTTTGGGTGATAAAGAAATAGTATGAGAAATATGTAGTTTAATTGCAGTAAAAATTGTAAGAACGACACTTTACGTCCCTGGGTGGGCTTGAACCACCAACCTTTCGGTTAACAGCCGAACTCACTAACCTATTGCGCCACAGACACCAAGCTACTTTTCTATTTGAAGCCTTCTGGGCATGCAAAAGCTCAGATAAGACGCATCATGTCAAATAACATTTCTGTTGGGTGGAAATGACCTTGCATGTGACATATGTAGTTTAACTGCTGTTAAACTAGGAAAAAATGCACTTTTCTACCCTGGGTGGGCATGAACCACCAACCTTTTTGGTTAACAACCGATAAAGCCACAGAGACCACACTTCTTTCCTAAATGAAGCTTTCTGGGGCTGCAAAAGCTCAGACAAGAAGCATCATGTCATGTAACATTTCTTTGGGTGATAAAGAAATAGTATGAGAAATATGTAGTTTAATTGCAGTAAAAACTGTAAGAACGACACTTTACGTCCCTGGGTGGGCTTGAACCACCAACCTTTCGGTTAAC
>NW_021629733.1:12500-20000 GCF_900700375.1 Denticeps clupeoides | reverse complement strand
AACGCGTTAACCGATTGCGCCACTGAGACCATGCTACTTTTCTATTTGAAGCCTTCTTGGCATGCAAAAGCTCAGATAAGAAGCATCATGTCAAATAACATTTCTGTTGGGTGGAAATGACCTTGCATGTGACATATGTAGTTTAACTGCTGTTAAACTAGGAAAAAATGCACTTTTCTACCCTGGGTGGGCATGAACCACCAACCTTTTTGGTTAACAACCGATAGCGCCACAGAGACCACACTTCTTTCCTAAATGAAGCTTTCTGATGCTGCAAAAGCTGAGACAAGAAGCATCATGTCATGTAACATTTCTTTTGGGTGATAAAGAAATAGTATGAGAAATATGTAGTTTAATTGCAGTAAAAACTGTAACAACGACACTTTACGTCCCTGGGTGGGCTTGAACCTCCAACCTTTCGGTTAACAGCCGAACGCGCTAACCGATTGTGCCACAGAGACCATGCTATTTTTCTATTTCAAGCCTTCTGGGCATGCAAAAGCTCAGATAAGAAGCATCATGTCAAATAACATTTCTGTTGGGTGGAAATGACTTTGTATGTGACATATCTAGTTTAACTGCTGTTAAATTAGGAAAAAATGCACTTTTCTACCCTGGGTGGGCATGAACCACCAACCTTTTTGGTTAACAACCGATAAAGCCACAGAGACCACACTTCTTTCCTAAATGACGCTTTCTGGGGCTGCAAAAGCTCAGACAAGAAGCATCATGTCATGTAACATTTCTTTTGGGTGATAAAGAAATAGTATGAGAAATATGTAGTTTAATTGCAGTAAAAATTGTAAGAACGACACTTTACGTCCCTGGGTGGGCTTGAACCACCAACCTTTCGGTTAACAGCCGAACTCGCTAACCTATTGCGCCACAGACACCAAGCTACTTTTCTATTTGAAGCCTTCTGGGCATGCAAAAGCTCAGATAAGACGCATCATGTCAAATAACATTTCTGTTGGGTGGAAATGACCTTGCATGTGACATATGTAGTTTAACTGCTGTTAAACTAGGAAAAAATGCACTTTTCTACCCTGGGTGGGCATGAACCACCAACCTTTTTGGTTAACAACCGATAAAGCCACAGAGACCACACTTCTTTCCTAAATGAAGCTTTCTGGGGCTGCAAAAGCTCAGACAAGAAGCATCATGTCATGTAACATTTCTTTTGGGTGATAAAGAAATAGTATGAGAAATATGTAGTTTAATTGCAGTAAAAACTGTAAGAACGACACTTTACGTCCCTGGGTGGGCTTGAACCACCAACCTTTCGGTTAACAGCCGAACGCGCTAACCGATTGCGCCACAGAGACCATGCTACTTTTCTTTTTGAAGCCTTCTGGGCATGCAAAAGCTCAGATAAGAAGCATCATGTCAAATAACATTTCTGTTGGGTAGAAATGACCTTGCATGTGACATATGTAGTTTAACTGCTGTTAAATTAGGAAAAAATGCACTTTTCTACCCTGGGTGGGCATGAACCACCAACCTTTTTGGTTAACAACCGATAAAGCCACAGAGACCACACTTCTTTCCTAAATGACGCTTTCTGGGGCTGCAAAAGCTCAGACAAGAAGCATCATGTCATGTAACATTTCTTTTGGGTGATAAAGACATAGTATGAGAAATATGTAGTTTAATTGCAGTAAAAACCGTAAGAAAGACACTTTACGTCCCTGGGTGGGCTTGAACCACCAACCTTTCGGTTAACAGCCGAACGCGCTAACCTATTGCGCCACAGAGACCATACTACTTTCTTATTTGAAGCCTTCTAGGCATGCAAAAGCTCAGATAAGAAGCATCATGTCAAATAACATTTCTGTTGGGTGGAAATGACCTTGCATGTGACATATCTAGTTTAACTGCTGTTAAATTAGGAAAAAAATGCACTTTTCTACCCGGGGTGGGCATGAACCACCAACCTTTTTGGTTAACAACCGATAGCGCCACAGAGACCACACATCTTTCCTAAATAAAGCTTTCTGGGGCTGCAAAAGCTCAGACAAGAAGCATCATGTCATGTAACATTTCTTTTGGGTGATAAAGACATAGTATGAGAAATATGTAGTTTAATTGCAGTAAAAACCGTAAGAACGACACTTTACGTCCCTGGGTGGGCTTGAACCACCAACCTTTCGGTTAACAGCCGATTGCGCCACAGAGACCATGCTACTTTTCTATTTGAAGCCTTCTGGGCATGCAAAAGCTCAGATAAGAAGCATCATGTTAAATAACATTTCTGTTGGGTGGAAATGACCTTGCATGTGACATATGTAGTTTAACTGCTGTTAAACTAGGAAAAAATTCACTTTTCTACCCTGGGTGGGCATGAACCACCAACCTTTTTGGTTAACAACCGATAGCGCCACAGAGACCACACTTCTTTCCTAAATGAAGCTTTCTGATGCTGCAAAAGCTGAGACAAGAAGCATCATGTCATGTAACATTTCTTTTGGGTGATAAAGAAATAGTATGAGACATATGTAGTTTAACTGAATAAAAAATGGCAACAAAGACACTTTACGTCCCTGGGTGGGCTTGAACCACCAACCTTTCGGTTAACAGCCGAACGCGCTAACCTATTGTACCACAGAGACCAAGCTAATTTCTTATTTGAAGCCTTCTAGGCATGCAAAAGCTCAGATAAGAAGCATCATGTCAAATAACATTTCTGTTGGGTGGAAATGACCTTGCATGTGACATATCTAGTTTAACTGCTGTTAAATTAGGAAAAAAATGCACTTTTCTACCCTGGGTGGGCATGAACCACCAACCTTTTTGGTTAACAACCGATAGCGCCACAGAGACCACACATCCTTCCTAAATAAAGCTTTCTGGGGCTGCAAAAGCTCAGACAAGAAGCATAATGTCATGTAACATTTCTTTTGGGTGATAAAGACATAGTATGAGAAATATGTAGTTTAATTGCAGTAAAAACCGTAAGAACGACACTTTACGTCCCTGGGTGGGCTTGAACCACCAACCTTTCGGTTAACAGCAGAACGCGCTTACCGATTGCGCCACAGAGACCATGTATTTTTGCTATATGAAGCCTTCTGGGCATGCAAAAGCTCAGATAAGAAGCATCATGTCATATAACATTTCTGTTGGGTGGAAATGACCTCTCATGTGACATATGTAGTTTAACTGCTGTTAAATTAGGAAAAAATGCACTTTTCTACCCTGGGTGGGCATGAACCACCAACCTTTTTGGTTAACAACCGATAGCGCCACAGAGACCACACTTCTTTCCTAAATGAAGCTTTCTGGGGCTGCAAAAGCTCAGACAAGAAGCATCATGTCATGTAACACTTCTTTTGGATGATAAAGAAAGAGTATGAGAAATATGTAGTTTAATTGCAGTAAAAATTGTAAGAACGACACTTTACGTCCCTGGGTGGGCTTGAACCACCAACCTTTCAGTTAACAGCCGAACGCGCTAACCTATTGCGCCACAGAGACCATACTACTTTCTTATTTGAAGCCTTCTAGGCATGCAAAAGCTCAGATAAGAAGCATCATGTCAAATAACATTTCTGTTGGGTGGAATTGACCTTGCATGTGACATATCTAGTTTAACTGCTGTTAAATTAGGAAAAAATGCACTTTTCTACCCTGGGTGGGCATGAACCACCAACCTTTTTGGTTAACAACCGATAGCGCCACAGAGACCACACATCTTTCCTAAATAAAGCTTTCTGGGGCTGCAAAAGCTCAGACAAGAAGCATAATGTCATGTAACATTTCTTTTGGGTGATAAAGACATAGTATGAGAAATATGTAGTTTAATTGCAGTAAAAACCGTAAGAACGACACTTTACGTCCCTGGGTGGGCTTGAACCACCAACCTTTCGGTTAACAGCCGATTGCGCCACAGAGACCATACTACTTTCTATTTGAAGCCTTCTAGGCATGCAAAAGCTCAGATAAGAAGCATCATGTCAAATAACAATGAAAATAACAATGAAATGACCTTGCATGTGACATATCTAGTTTAACTGCTGTTAAATTAGGAAAAAATGCACTTTTCTACCCTGGGTGGGCATGAACCACCAACCTTTTTGGTTAACAACCGATAAAGCCACAGAGACCACACTTCTTTCCTAAATGAAGCTTTCTGGGGCTGCAAAAGCTCAGACAAGAAGCATCATGTCATGTAACATTTCCTTTGGGTGATAAAGAAATAGTATAAGAAATATGTAGTTTAATTGCAGTAAAAATTGTAAGAATGACACTTTACGTCCCTGGGTGGGCTTGAAGTTTAATTGCAGTAAAAATTGTAAGAACGACACTTTACGTCCCTGGGTGGGCTTGCACCACCAACCTTTCGGTTAACAGCCGAACGCGCTAACCTATTGCCCCACAGAGACCATGCTACTTTTCTATTTGAAGCCTTCTTCTGGGCATGCAAAAGCTCAGATAAGAAGCATCATGTCAAATAACATTTCTGTTGGGTGGAAATGACCTTGCATGTGACATATGTAGTTTAACTGCTTTTAAACTAGGAAAAAATGCACTTTTCTACCCTGGGTGGGCATGAACCACCAACCTATTTGGTTAACAACCGATAAAGCCACAGAGACCACACTTCTTTCCTAAATGAAGCTTTCTGGGGCTGCAAAAGCTCAGACAAGAAGCATAATGTCATGTAACATTTCGTTTGGGTGATAAAGAAATAGTATGAGACATATGTAGTTTAACTGAATAAAAAATGGCAACAAAGACACTTTACGTCCCTGGGTGGGCTTGAACCACCAACCTTTCGGTTAACAGCCGAACGCGCTAACCTATTGCACCACAGAGACCATGCTAATTTCTTATTTGAAGCCTTCTAGGCATGCAAAAGCTCAGATAAGAAGCATCATGTCAAATAACATTTCTGTTGGGTGGAAATGACCTTGCATGTGACATATCTAGTTTAACTGCTGTTAAATTAGGAAAAAATGCACTTTTCTACCCTGGGTGGGCATGAACCACCAACCTTTTTGGTTAACAACCGATAGCGCCACAGAGACCACACATCTTTCCCAAATGAAGCTTTCTGGGGCTGCAAAAGCTCAGACAAGAAGCATAATGTAATGTAACATTTCTTTTGGGTGATAGAGACATGGTATGAGAAATATGTAGTTTAATTGCAGTAAAAATCGTAAGAACGACATTTTACGTCCCTGGGTGGGCTTGAACCACCAACCTTTCGGTTAACAGCCGAACGCGCTAACCGATTGCGCCACAGAGACCATGCTACTTTTCTATTTGAAGCCTTCTGGGCATGCAAAAGCTCAGATAAGAAGCATCATGTCATATAACATTTCTGTTGGGTGGAAATGACTTTGCATGTGACATATCTAGTTTAACTGCTGTTAAATTAGGAAAAAATGCACTTTTCTACCCTGGGTGGGCATGAACCACCAACCTTTTTGGTTAACAACCGATAGCGCCACAGAGACCACACTTCTTTCCAAAATGAAGCTTTCTGGGGCTGCAAAAGCTCAGACAAGAAGCATCATGTCATGTAACATTTCTTTTGGGTGATAAAGAAATAGTATGAGAAATATGTAGTTTAATTGCAGTAAAAACTGTAAGAACGACACTTTACGTCCCTGGGTGGGCTTGAAGTTTAATTGCAGTAAAAATCGTAAGGACGACACTTTACATCCCTGGGTGGGCTTGAACCACCAACCTTTCGGTTAACAGCCGAACGCGCTAACCGATTGCGCCACAGAGACCATGCTACTTTTCTATTTGAAGCCTTCTGGGCATGCAAAAGCTCAGATAAGAAGCATCATGTCAAATAACATTTCTGTTGGGTGGAAATGACCTTGCATGTGACATATGTAGTTTAACTGCTGTTAAATTAGGAAAAAATGCACTTTTCTACCCTGGGTGGGCATGAACCACCAACCTTTTTGGTTAACAACCGATAAAGCTACAGAGACCACACTTCTTTCCTAAATGAAGCTTTCTGGGGCTGCAAAAGCTCAGACAAGAAGCATCATGTCAAGTAACATTTCTTTTGGGTGATAAAGAAATAGTATGAGAAATATGTAGTTTAATTGCAGTAAAAACTGTAAGAACGACACTTTACGTCCCTGGGTGGGCTTGAAGTTTAATTGCAGTAAAAATCGTAAGGACGACACTTTACGTCCCTGGGTGGGCTTGAACCACCAACCTTTCGGTTAACAGCCGAACACGCTAACCGATTGCGCCACAGAGACCATGTTACTTTTCTATTTGAAGCCTTCTGGGCATGCAAAAGCTCAGATAAGAAGCATCATGTCAAATAACATTTCTGTTGGGTAGAAATGACCTTGCATGTGACATATGTAGTTTAACTGCTGTTAAATTAGGAAAAAATGTACTTTTCTACCCTGGGTGGGCTTGAACCACCAACCTGTCGGTTAACAGCCGAACGCGCTAACCGATTGCACCACAGAGACCATGTAATTTTGCTATATGAAGCCTTCTGGGCATGCAAAAGCTCAGATAAGAAGCATCATGTCATATAACATTTCTATTGGGTGGGAAAGACCTTGCATGAGACATATGTAGTTTAACTAAATAAAAAATGGCAACAAAGACACTTTACGTCCCTGGGTGGGCTTGAACCACCAACCGTTCGGTTAACAGCCGAACGCGCTAACCTATTGCGCCACAGAGATCATACTACTTTCTTATTTGAAGCCTTCTAGGCATGCAAAAGCTCAGATAAGAAGCATCATGTCAAATAACATTTCTGTTGGGTGGAAATGACCTTGCATGTGACATATCTAGTTTAACTGCTGTTAAATTAGGAAAAAATGCACTTTTCTACCCTGGGTGGGCATGAACCACCAACCTTTTTGGTTAACAACCGAAAGCGCCACAGAGACCACACATCTTTCCTAAATAAAGCTTTACGTCCCTGGGTGGGCTTGAACCACCAACCTTTTGGTTAACAGCCGAACGCGCTAACCGATTGCGCCACAGAGACCATGTTACTTTTCTATTTGAAGCCTTCTGGGCATGCAAAAGCTCAGATAAGAAGCATCATGTCAAATAACATTTCTGTTGGGTAGAAATGACCTTGCATGTGACATATGTAGTTTAACTGCTGTTAAATTAGGAAAAAATGCACTTTTCTACCCTGGGTGGGCATGAACCACCAACCTTTTTGGTTAACAACCGATAGCGCCACAGAGACCACACTTCTTTCCTAAATGAAGCTTTCTGGGGCTGCAAAAGCTCAGACAAGAAGCATCATGTCATGTAACATTTCTTTTGGGTGATAAAGAAATAGTATGAGAAATATGTAGTTTAATTGCAGTAAAAACTGTAAGAACGACACTTTACGTCCCTGGGTGGGCTTGAACCACCAACCTTTCGGTTAACAGCCGAACGCGCTAACCGATTGCGCCAAAGAGACCATGTATTTTTGTTATATGAAGCCTTCTGGGCATGCAAAAGCTCAGATAAGAAGCATCATGTTATATAACATTTCTGTTGGGTGGA
>NW_021629733.1:0-2500 GCF_900700375.1 Denticeps clupeoides | reverse complement strand
TGCATGTGACATATGTAGTTTAACTGCTGTTAAATTAGGAAAAAATGCACTTTTCTACCCTGGGTGGGCATGAACCACCAACGTTTTTGGTTAACAACCGATAAAGCCACAGAGACCACACTTCTTTCCTAAATGAAGCTTTCTGGGGCTGCAAAAGCTCAGACAAGAAGCATCATGTCATAAAACATTTCTTTTGGGTGATAAAGAAAGAGTATGAGAAATATGTAGTTTAATTGCAGTAAAAACTGTAAGAACGACACTTTACGTCCCTGGGTGGGCTTGAACCACCAACCTGTCGGTTAACAGCCAAACGCGCTAACCTATTGCGCCATAGAGACCATGCTCCTTCTCTATTTGAAGCCTTCTGGGCATGCAAAAGCTCAGATAAGAAGCATCATGTCAAATAACATTTCTGTTGGGTGGAAATGACCTTGCATGTGACATATGTAGTTTAACTGCTGTTAAACTAGGAAAAAATGCACTTTTCTACCCTGGGTGGGCATGAACCACCAACCTTTTTGGGTTAACAACCCATAAAGCCACAGAGACCACACTTCTTTCCTAAATGAAGCTTTCTGGGGCTGCAAAAGCTCAGACAAGAAGCATCATGTCATGTAACATTTCTTTTGGGTGATAAAGAAATAGTATGAGACATATGTAGTTTAACTGAATAAAAAATGGCAACAAAGACACTTTACGTCCCTGGGTGGGCTTGAACCACCAACCTTTCGGTTAACAGCCTAACGCGCTAACCGATTGCGCCACAGAGACCATGTTACTTTTCTATTTGAAGCCTTCTGGGCATGCAAAGCTCAGATAAGAAGCATCATGTCAAATAACATTTCTGTTGGGTAGAAATGACCTTGCATGTGACATATGTAGTTTAACTGCTGTTAAATTAGGAAAAAATGTACTTTTCTACCTTGGGTGGGCTTGAATCACCAACCTTTCGGTCAACAGCCGAACGCGCTAACCGATTGCACCCACAGAGCCATGTAATTTGCTATATGAAGCCTTCTGGCATGCAAAAGCTCAGATAAGAAGCATAATGTCATATAACATTTCTGTTGGGTGGGAAAGACCTTGCATGAGACATATGTAGTTTAACTGAATAAAAAACGGCAACAGAGACACTTTACGTCCCTGGGTGGGCTTGAACCACCAACCGTTCGGTTAACAGCCGAACGCGCTAACCTATTGCGCCACAGAGATCATACTACTTTCTTATTTGAAGCCTTCTAGGCATGCAAAAGCTCAGATAAGAAGCATCATGTCAAATAACATTTCTGTTGGGTAGAAATGACCTTGCATGTGACATATGTAGTTTAACTGCTGTTAAATTAGGAAAAAATGCACTTTTCTACCCTGGGTGGGCATGAACCACCAACGTTTTTGGTTAACAACCGATAAAAGCCACAGAGACCACACTTCTTTCCTAAATGAAGCTTTCTGGGGCTGCAAAAGCTCAGACAGAAGCATCATGTCATAAAAACATTTCTTTTGGGTGATAAAGAAAGAGTATGAGAAATATGTAGTTTAATTGCAGTAAAAACTGTAAGAACGACACTTTACGTCCCTGGGTGGGCTTGAACCACCAACCTTTTGGTTAACAGCCGAACGCGCTAACCGATTGCGCCACAGAGACCATGTTACTTTTCTATTTGAAGCCTTCTGGGCATGCAAAAGCTCAGATAAGAAGCATCATGTCAAATAACATTTCTGTTGGGTAGAAATGACCTTGCATGTGACATATGTAGTTTAACTGCTGTTAAATTAGGAAAAAATGCACTTTTCTACCCTGGGTGGCATGAACCACCAACCTTTTTGGTTAACAACCGATAGCGCCACAGAGACCACACGTTCTTTCCTAAATGAAGCTTTCTGGGGCTGCAAAAGCTCAGACAAGAAGCATCATGTCATGTACATTTCTTTGGGTGATAAAGAAATAGTATGAGAAATATGTAGTTTATTTGCAGTAAAAATTGTAAGAACGACACTTTACGTCCCTGGGTGGGCTTGAAGTTTAATTGCAGTAAAAATCGTAAGAACGACACTTTACGTCCCTGGGTGGGCTTGCACCACCAACCTTTCGGTTAACAGCCGAACGCGCTAACCTATTGCACCACAGAGACCATGCCAATTTCTTATTTGAAGCCTTCTAGCATGCAAAAGCTCAGATAAGAAGCAATCATGTCAATAACATTTCTGTTTGGGTGGAAATGAAACCTTGCATGTGACATATGTAGTTTAACTGCTGTTAAATTAGGAAAAAATGCACTTTCTACCCTGGGTGGGCATGAACCACCAACCTTTTTGGTTAACAACCGATAGCGCACAGAGACCACACTTCTTTCCTAAATGAAGCTTTCTGGGGCTGCAAAAGCTCAGACAAGAAGCATCATGTCATGTAACATTTCTTTTGGGTGATAAAAAGTATGAGAATATGTAGTTTATTGCAGTAAAAATGTAAGAACGACACTTTACGTCCCTGGGTGGGCTT